>NC_067158.1:6439938-6592438 GCF_903995435.1 Acomys russatus | reverse complement strand
CAGGCCTCCTGCAAGAGATTTGATGGGGGGAGAGGGAAAAAAAAAAAAAAGTTGCCTCTGAGACCAGGTTTATAAGTTGGCAGGGGTGTGTGTGTGCATGTGTGTAGGGTAAGTACAGTAGGAAATGTCAAATTGGCGGTAGCAATGGGGCATCTGTGCTGAGTCACCGAAGGCAGGGAGGGACCTGGTTCTGGATGTGGGCGGATCTTAGGTGACTCATACCTTAGACTTGAGACTATCTCTCAACACCTCTCCAAATCCAACCCCCCGCCCCCGCAAACTAAAACAAATGCACACGAACAATTGTCTGTCTTTGGCATCCGAAACACCATATAGAAGAAGGGGGAAACATCACAACTGCCCATCCTTAGGATTTAAACTACAACCTGACAGGAAAGCTGTGCTAGACAAACAGGAGGAAGGTGAAGGCAGCAGGGCTTTGCTGAGTCTCCGGAGAGAAGGCCATGTCCTTCTGTGACTTATTGCTTTTCAATAGATTCGTTTTTGTTATTTTGTTCCTTTAATTCTTTATTCATTTTTTTCCCTGTGGGGGAGCACAATGTTTATATCCTTGACTTTCACCATAACTAGCACACCCCTGTCATCATTAAATCTAAAGGGCAGACCCCAATAGGGCCACTTCACGACTCCATTTACAGAAGGAAATTAAGAAAAAAAAAAAAAAAAGTAAACTAGCACTTTGCTGCTGCTGTCAAGCTGCACAGAGGCAGAGGTTGGATGTGGCTTTTCCTGTAATTCACTGCCAGGACAGAAGGGGGCGTCTCTGAAGGAGTAGAAGCCGGTGTTACCGTTCAGGAGAGGTGTTGATCTCCATCCATCCCATAGAACCCACACCATTGTGTGTGTGGGATGGGGGTGGGGGGAGCTCTGCTGCAGGACAGGTTGGGGGAGCTCTGCTGCAGGACAGGTGGGGGAGCTCTGCTGTAGGACAGGTGGGGGAGCTCTGCTGCAGGACAGGTGGGGGAGCTCTGTTGCAGGACAGGTGGGGGGGCTCTGCTGCAGGACAGGTGGGGGGCTCTGCTGCTGGATGCATGGGGGAGCTCTGCTACAGGACAGGTGGGGGGAGCTCTGCTGCTGGATGCATGGGGGAGCTCTGCTGCAGGACAGGTGGGGGCACTCTGTTGCAGGACAGATGGGGGGCTCTCCTGCAGGACAGGTGGAGGGAGCTCTGCTGCAGGACAGGTGGGGGGGGGGCTCTGCTGCAGTCATAGCTGTTACTGCTGTTTCAAAAGAAGCTAGCATTCATGATGGCCTGGTAATGCAATTTATGAGTTGCCGAGGCCTTCTGTAACAGAGCCCGAGACCTTAGTAGGCCCTCAAACCTTAGCACAGCTGACTTCCTGATGGGAGTACCATTCAGGCTGGAAAACTCAGCATGTAGACAGCACTGCCAGCCAAAACGAAAACAAAGGCCTAATCCATCCAAGTCCAAAGTTCTGAGAGAGTCTCTAAATGTACTAACCTTGCTTTTTAGCTTCTTAGTGCTGCTTCTGGCTAACTGTTCTTGTTAACCGAAGAATGTCGGCCCAAAATATGGATTTTTGTGCTTAACAGCTCACCCTGAGAAAGGCCCAGTGCTGCACAAGGATCCTAAACACCAGGTGTAGTCACCAGCTGGCTCATAAATACTTTCTGGGCTGGAGAGATGGCTCAGCAGTTAAGAGCACTGGCTGCTCTTTCAGAGGTCCTGAGTTCAATTTCCAGCAACCACGTGTTGGTTGGTTGGCTCACAACCATCTGTAATGGATGCCCTCTTTTGGTATGCATGAAAACAGAGCACTCATATACATAAATTAAATAAATTTAAAAAAGAAGGAAAATGACTTTCTATTGGCTTTAACCAATGTCTGAGCAGTCTTCTCGGGTGAACACCTCACAACACAAGCCCACCTTTGTGTGGCATCCAACTGCGTATGTCATTTGTGGGGTGCTTTGTACTGAGCATCTGTATTAAGGTTGGTGACAATAAAAACCCCAAGGAACGGCTAGGCCTCCGCAAAGCTGATCAAGAGAGGACCTTGGTGACGTGTTTATCTGTGAGGACCCCCCATGACGTGGTTGTCTGTGAGGACCCCTGTGAGTGGTTGTCTGTGAGGACCCCCGTGAACGGGTTGTCTGTAGTTCGTGTAGCGGTGCAGGACTATGGCAGCCTAAGGTCAAGGGTGTCATCAAAGAGTACTTCAAATGTAAGAAATGAACAAATGTAAAACTTAGGCTCATCTTCTGAAAGGAAGAGAGTGGTGACCAGCTATGACAGTTAATCCTGACGGTCAACTTGGCTGAATCTGCTATTAACTAGGAGATAATATGTCTGGGCCAGTCTGGTCTGTGAGGACATATCAGGAAAGGTTTACTGAAGGGGAAGTCTCTCCAGGAGTGGGCGGCATGCTCTGGTAACAGCGTAGTCACAGCCAAGGACAGAGCAGAGGTACTTGTTTGTTTGGCTTCACTTCTTGCAGGTGGACGTGTCTACCCCCACAGTTGCTGCTGCTGCTGCTGCTGCTGGTGCTGCTGATTAGAGCCCTGGCATCAGATGGTGTCATCTGTGGCAGCAGGGGTAAGGGCTCTGCTCTACTCCCCTTCCTGCAGAAGCCTGAAGAGTTCCCTTCTTCCTTGTGGCCCTCTATTTGGGCAAAACCAGGACTCCCCCACCCCCCACCCCAAGCTTCAGCACAAAAAGTAATGTCAGGACAAATCAGTATGAAGCAGAGCTGGGGCCCATCAAAAGACATATGCACCATAGGTATTAAGTGCAGGACTTCACAGGGAGACGCTTGGGGCTTAGGGAGATGGGTCAGTTGGTAAAATGCTGGCTGCGCATCCCCCCCACCCCCCCGCAGCTTCACCGCCCCGCACCAGAGCCACATAGAAAAGCTTAGCATGGTGGCGTGCACATGTATTCTCTGTGCTGGGGAGATGGATTCAGGTAAATACTTGGCTTGCTGGTCAGCCACCCTAGCCTACTTGGTGAGCTCCAGGTCAATGAAAGATCCTGTGGAATCATACCTGAGGTTGACCTCTGGCCTTCACATACCAACACACATGTGGGTAAGTGCAGGTGAACACACACACACACACACACACACAGGGGGAGGGCGCCAGGGTTTGGACTTTGGTCCTTATGATCCAGGAAACTTGGTTTTCACTGACCCGAGGTTCTAGAATGGGGTACGACTTGATAATCCCAATTCTCAGGCTCTTAAACAAATGAGGGACCCCCTCCCCCAATCATTCAAATTCCACTTTGATTCTTACTAACTTACCTCTCAAACATACCCTTCATAACTGGAATGAATTTGATCCCCTAACCTTATAAAGGAAGACATTAACTTGGCTACAAGCAATGTAGCCAAACAACTTTAATTAGATGTCGGGGGACAATGGCTATAGGCTGAAAACTTTCCATCAGGGGCCCGGCACAAAGCCCACTGCCTTCTGAGAGCCCCGCGAGGAAGCCTTTTCAGGGACAGGTCCTTAAGCTGCTCCTGACATCAGAAGGAAACGACAGAAGTTGTCATCGGTACTCAAGCGTCCAGTGATGGCCTACGAAATGCCTCAGCTTCGGCGGTCCATCACCGATCTTAAGGGAGGCCCACAGAGAATAAAAGGTCAAGGCCACCCGGAAAGAAGAGAAGACCCGAATCCCTTGATCCCTCCCACGAGCTCTCCTCCAGAGTTTGTTGTTTTGTTTGATTTGAGAACGTAGCCTATCATGGAGGAGGTGGTGGCAGCAGTGTGAGGCAGATGGCCACGTGCCGTCAGGAAGCGGGCGTGGTGAACGTGGGTACGCAGCTCTGCTTTCTCCACCCCCTCCCTCCCTTTGTTCAGCTCAGGACGACAGATTATGGGATGGTGTCGCCCACATTCAGCGTGATTCTTTCCTTCCCGTTAAACCTCTGTAGAAATGATGTCACAGACACGCCCAGAGGCTTATCTCTTCGTGAGTCTACTCAGCTGTCACAGAGCAGATAGGCAAATGGTCCAGAGAGGAGGTGGGGCCTTACGTCTGAAGGTTACTGGATGGTTAACGTTGGGCGTCAGCCTGAAGGACCCAGAACCACCTGTGAGACAAACCTCTGGGTGCAGCTGTGGGGGTTGAAGGTCAACTGATGAGTGAAGTCGGGTGCGTACAGTCAGTTCATTGCCTTTTTCTTCTGACTGTGCATGCTGAGGCCAGCTACCTCAGGCTCCTGCCACACACCTTCCCTACAGTGATGCCTTAAACAACGAGCAAAGGTAAACATTTCCTTCCTTAAGCTGCTTTTGTCAGTCAGTTTGCCATATTACTGAGGCAAGCAGCTAATACAATCATGATTGTTTTGTCAAGAATTGATGGTGGGCGGGGCGCAGTGGCGCACGCCTTTACTTTAATCCCAGCACTCGGGAGGCAGAGGCAGGTGGATCTCTGTGAGTTCGAGGCCAGCCTGGTCTATAAAGAGAGTTCCAGGCCAGCCATGGCGATTACACAGAGAAACCGTGTCTCAAAATGAAACCAAAAACAAAGAATTGATGGTGGCTTACAGGGTTGTAGCTATAATGACAAAGAAAAGCAAATGGATTCATGATAATGTCCATGGATAAGACACAAATTATTTGAAAATTCTTTCCTAGAAGGGTGAAGAAGACAGTATGAAGAGCAGTTTTCAGGTTTCTGCCACACACAACAGTGTGACTAATGGCACAGTGAAATCAAACATGGAACATTGGAAGCGGACCCAGGTTTTGGGGGCGGGAAGAGGAAAAAAGTATGGTTTTAGTTTGCATATGTTGAATTTGCAAAGCTTTGAAATGGCAAGGTGATTATCTGAACTACAAGTCTAAATCTGAGGGAAGTCCTCGGGATGGGGGGGGGGGGCAGGCAATGAGGAATGCCCCTTGCCTTCTGCATTACAAGTCATCTGAGAAACAGGTACAGATCTTGGAGATCAGATTCTCGATTCTGTCCGGACAGTGGATTGTAAAACATCACTTTGATCTGTGGACCAGGTTCGGTTTTATATCTTGCCCTGAACTTCACTTACTGGTCCAAAACTTCAGACCTTCTTCCTTATGGCAAAACAGAGCCTGGGTACCACATAGGAGAGGACCAGTGTCTGCTGCAGGACCGTAGTTTCCAGAGGGAGGGAGGTGCCCAGGCTGCAGTGAGTCACTCCTGAAGGAAGGGGGGCGGCGGAGGTCTCCACAGGCAGCCAGTAGCCCCGCTCACAGTCTGGGAGGCATAATTGAGAGAATTTGCGACGGGATGCTTGCTACCATCAAGGGAGGGCGCCGCATCCAGGAATCAATATGGGAAGTTCTCGGGGAGGGAGGGACAAGAAGTGGAGCCCTTACGGGAACAGCAGCCCAGGCAGAGCTGACAGGAAGGAATCGGAAGAAAGAAGCCTGTGCCAAAACTGGTCCTCGCTGGGCAGAGCAGGGCGGTTAATTGCCTGGCTGATTTGCTCTTCCCATCTTCAAAATTCCGGAAATACCCAGTGCACCAAAAGTCAGAGGAGTCTACCGACCAGGAATCGCATCTGTAACCTCAGCTGCCCACACAGGGAAGGGAAGTTCAGAGAACAGAACACTAGCCTCCACACTGCGTGGCTCCAGGGGAGGGCTGAGGACGGACTGCTCCCACCTTTGCCTCCCGTCCCCTCTACACTCTAACCTCTCTTCTTCTGTACCCCTTCCTGTCTCTGATAGGTACTTTAGCCATTGCTCCAAAACGGCTCTGAAACAGGAGCAGAATTCTACAACTACATGGTGACTCATTACCACACAATTCCCTAATTTCATATTTCTTCAGCTACCTTGTCCAACTCACCGAAAGTTACACAATGAGATCATCTGGTCATATAGATATCTTATAAAATTAAATGAAATTGCAATACTCTCAATAACCTTTTTAAAAAATTATACTCACTGTTATTAACATGTGGATTTATTTCCTTTCACATCCTAACCTTTCTCAGTCGGAGGACAATCGGATAGTGCTGCCACTGCCTGCATCACCGTTTGCAGACTGGATCCCAGCAGCATTAAAGAAAGTCTCAGAGACAGAAGAGAGGTGACCACCCTAATGCCTTTAATGATACAAGCGGTGACGCTGTCTGAGATGAATAGTTTATTCTGAGTTAAGTTCAGTCATAGAGACAGGAATTATATGTGTGATTGTAGGGTTGGGAGACTACAGAGGGAGAGTGCTGCTAACGGGTACAGGGTTTCTTGGGTGATAGAAATTTCCTGGGTCAGGTCATGTTGAACACCTTTGTGAATGCACTAAAAACTATGACATTGTTATGGCGTGTGTGTTAGAGCTTGTTTTTTTGTTTTTTGTTTTGTTTTTTTTTTGTTTTTGTTTTTACTATATCTATCTATCTATCTATCTATCTATCTATCTATCCATCCATCTATCTATGTGTGTGTGCATGTGTTTGCAGGAATGGTAAGGAGGTCAGGGGACAGCTCGTGGGGAGTTGGTTCTCTTCATCCACCATGTGGCTTCCAGAGATCAAACTCAGGTCATTAGGCTTAGTGGCAAGAACCTTTACCCACTGTGTTATCTCGCTGACCCTCAACTCTTTTTTTTTTTTGAGTCAGGGTCTCACTATGTAGCTCTAGCAGGCCTAAAACTCACTGTGTACACCATGCTGGCCTCAAACTCGGAGGTCTGTCTGAAAGCTAAGCGGTGGGTACACAGAAACTCTTGCCCTTACATTTTTAAAATTTACTCTTTGATGATTTCAAACGTGTATATAATGCATTCTGATCATACTTACCCAACCCTGCTTACTCTACATCCTACCCCACCCGACAAATCTCTTTACCACTTTGATGCCTTTTTTGTTTGTGACCCACTAAGTTTTATTCAGGGCTGCCCATGTGGTCATGGATGGGGAGCTATGCATGGCAGCTTCCCAGTGGTTACACTGCTGAAGACAAGGAGTGTTCTTCCCCAGCACCCGTCAACAGCCAATAGTTCTTCAGGAGTGGTAGGGCCGCACAAGCCACGCCCCCATGCATGACTGACCTTCCACAGACCTGGGAATTCATCAGTGCCATAGCCACATTACAGCCAGAAGACAGTGTTTCCTGGCTTCTTTTACGTTCTTTCTACTCCGTGATGGTCTCCGAGCTTTGGAGGGAGTGAAGCGGACATCCTATTTAGGGCTGACCACTCTGTATCACTTATTCTCAGCCGTGAGTCCCTTCATTAACTGCCGTTGGTTGAAAATAGAAGTTTCACAACACGATAATTTCGCAAACCAAGAGCAATAGGGTTACCCCTGGCGTCTGTGGCTTCTTCAGCCACCGGGCTTTGCTCATGTCCACAGTACCAGATAGGAGCTCCCTCCTGTCGACTGGGTCTCAGATCCTATCAGAAAGCAGTTAATTACTATTGCCTCAGTGGCCTGACAGGCACATGCTGCCTGTTAAGTGGCTATTGTAGCATTGGAGAGCTACACGTGGGTAAGACCATTGAAGACCGTTGCTGGCTCTTCTCTGGCAGCCTGCATAACAACTTCCGGCACCACAAGAGCTAGCCAGTTCCCTTTATTGAATTCCCACAGTGAACTATGTGGGGTCTCCAGCAATAGGTCTTACTGTCTGGTCCTAGTGGTCACCCAAGAGCAGTGACAATAACCAACGATTGTGTTTAATAAATAGAAGACCAGTTCTAGGACCTTCCTGACCACAATTCCTAAGGAAGTGTCCCACACACGGTGCTAGCATGGGCTCTGCGATCTTTTTGTTGTTGCTATTGTTTTTGAACTGGTCTCCAGCAACTCATGCTGCCCTTGAACTTGTTGTATAGCCAATAATGACCTTGAAATACGAATTTCCTGCATCTGCTTTCTAAGACCTGGGCTTACAGGTTTATGCCACCATGCCTGGCCCACCTTTGTACTATTTTCATAATATATTCACACCTGAAATGATTTAAAAATAAAATCTTGGAGTACTTTGGGGGCAATAGTAGTCAAAGTTGGGGCTTTATATAGAAAATCTGCATTCATAACATATCATAGTGTATGAAACTATCTCCTAGGGGGAAGGGATAATAAATAGAAGCTCTTTTTAAATTTTGAAAACAAAAATGATTCAGAAGGTTTGGATTTTGAAGCTTAACTCTTTTAATAGTTTGTTATTTTGCTTATATTTTCTCTTATAATTATTCAGATGGGAAATATGATTTTAAAAATCTATAGCTAAGGAAGGATAAGAGATTATGGCTGGAGTTGGGCATAGTGACACACGCTCAGGGAGCAGAGGCAGGCAGATCTCTGTGTTCAAAGACAACCTGGTCTACAGAGTGAGTCCAGAACAGCTGAGGCTATACAGAGAAACCCTGTCTCGACAAGCAAGCAAGAAGCAAACAAGACAAAACACCAACAACTAAAAAACCCCAAACAAAACAAAAACAAAAACAGATTATGTTAACTAAGGATAAAAATGATCGTTTCAGGTGACAAAGAAGCATTTTTTTTCCTGTTTAGTTGGCATCTGTTCCCCACTTCCTGCTCAAAATGGGGCATGGAAGATTATCGAAGTGCCAGCCCCACACCCAAGACACATTGAAAGCAAGTGTACATCTGCCAGTTAGCAGCAGTTAGACCAGTTATGTTGGTTGTGATTCTAGGTTAGGCACAGGAACCGACAACTCCTGAGTTAAGTAAAGAAGGAATTTGTACACAGCCCATTGGGCAGTTTGGGGGAATTTCAGGGATGCCCGGAAATCCTGGCTTTGAGTTGGCGTGACCTATGAACTAGTTGAGAGAAGAGTTTGCTGTGGCAGCTGAGTGTGTACCATGCCCGTTGTGAGGAGTGTCTACTGAGCATCACCTGTGCACCACCAGCTCCTGACTCAAGACCAGACGAGCAACTCACTAACCAAGCCTTAATCAGGAGGGTGTGTCACGCTTCTTTTGAAAGTGTGGTTGTGTGTGTTTGAGGCAGGGTCTCGTGTAGCTGAGACTGGCCGTGACTTCCTAACTCTCCTGCCTGCAGTTCCCCACTACTGAGGTTGCAGGCTTATAGGGCCACGTCTAGCTCCTTTTCTGTCTCTATAAAAGGAGATCGAGTCAACTCCCACCAAGGTGCATAGGGAGGGGGAAGACGTTCAATTGGTGAACAGCCAACCCCCCCAAAACTGCTTACTCCATAAAATTAAGCCCTTAGGACCCCAGAATGTATATACAGAACTGGCATTAACTAATGACCCGTCAGTATCTGAGGGAAGGAGAAAAACAGAAAACACATAAAAAGAATTAGAAAATATGGGTAGCAGCCTTGCCTCGTGCCTCTAATACTATGTGAGTTTCCATAATTCTTGACTCATAAACTTTACACTTTGCTGAGGGATTTTATTTTTAACTAAGAAGATAATTATTATCTAGATTTGCCATATCTCATCTGGAAATTGAGACCTTTTTGGCTTTCTGCAAATTTTAGAAATTTCAGCCGGATGTGGACGTGGTGGTGCACGCCTTTAATCCTAGCACTTAGGAGGCAGAGGCAGGAGGATCACTGTGAGTTTGAGGCCAGCCTGGTTTACAAAGTGAGTTCAGGACAGCCAAGGCTACACAGAGAAACTCTGTCTCAAAAAACAAAGAAGAAGAAGAAGAAGAGGAGGAGGAGGAGGAGGAGGAGGAAAAGAAAAAAGGAAAAGAAAAAAGATTTATTATTTTCTGTATATGAGTGTTTTGTCTGCATGCATCTATGTGCACTGCATGTGTGCAGTTCCCCTAGAGGCCAGAAGAGGGCATCAGATTCCCTGGAGCTGCATTTGGACAGTTACAAGTCACCTGTGGATGCTGGTCCTCTGCAGAACAAGCGCTCTTATCCTCTGAGCCAGCTCTCCAGTCCCTCTTTGAAGAAGGTTTATTCTGCAGTACACTTTGGCTTTAAATTCACTTCAATCCTCCTGCCTCAGTCTTCTAAGTACTAGGATTGTGGATCCAATTACAATTTTTCCTTTTTCTTCCGTGTGTGTACATGCACATGTATGTGTATGCGCATTGTGTGGACGCAGAAGCTGATCCTTGGCTGTTTTCTACCTGAGTGAGTGAGTGAGCGAGTGAGTGAGTGAGTCAGAGTTTCACTGAACTTAGAACTCATTTATTTGGTTGGAACTGCCTGTCTAGAGAGCTTCAGGGAGCTGTCTGTCTCTGACTTACCAGCACTGGGATTAGACTTGCAGTTCATGCTGAGGCTTTTAGGTGAGGACTCGGGACCCGAACTCTGGTCCTTATGCTTGTATGGAAAACATTACAACTGAGCCATCTTTCCAGTTCCTTACCGTTGTAGGAGGCACCACTGTGGTGCCTTAGAACTTATTGGACACACCTTGCTCCTCCACTCTTTATTACTGGAAATCCCTTCATTCCTAATTTCCCCATGTTTTTATGTTTATAACTGATTAACACAAACTGAAAACCTTGTAAAGAAAAAAACCCACATTTCTCACAGTCTCCTAGAATCTAGAAGTTCAAAGCTGAGGGGCTACATCTGGTGAGAGCCTTGCTGATGGTAGGGAATCTTCAAGAACTCCAGCATGGCAGAGGCACCACCCGTGAGACAGAACAAGTTTCCAGAAAGAGCTCCCAGTGTAAAACAAAGCTACTTGTGTGATAATTCATGCCTCTCTTATGTTTATTAATGCATTAATCAATTTATGGGATCATAACTTTAAAACATCATTTACATATTATATGGGGGATTAAGTTTCTAAATGTGGAAGTTGGAAAACAACATATATATATATATATATATATATATATATATATATATATATATATGTACGTCTATGGAGAGAGACTGGTGCCGTCCTCAACCTTTACCAGAGGAGCCCCTCTTTGCAGTGCTCAGCTGTTCATACAGAGACTCATAATTGGTCAAAGAGCAATTCTCTAAGAAGGGACTATGAGTCCTAGCCCTGAGTGAGACGGCACTGTCAGCACCGGCTCCCTAAGGCTCGGGGAGCACTTCACAAGAGGGCAGGAAGAGTGTAGGGACTGGAGGATGAGGAGTGCTGTTGCAAAATGCTGTCCTCTGGGTGTGAGGTGACCACTGCATAGACAAGCTCACTGTGGCTGTAGTCACCTGCGCAAGGTCAAGTCAATCAACAGTGTAGTGGGCTGCAAACAGAACAAGACGTCCCCCTCCAAAGAAAGAAAGAAAGAAAGACAGGGAGAGAGGAATTGGGTGTGTGTATGATCAAGACACTTATTTGTATGAAGTTGTCAACGAATAAATAAAAGGTACTCTTTTTGTTTGTTTGTTTTTGTTTTTCAAGACAACTTTTCTCTGTGTATCAGCACTGGCTGTCCTGAAGCTTGCTTTGTAAACCAGGCTGGCCTCGAACTCACAACGATCCGCCTGTTTCTGCCTCCCGAGTGCTGGGATTAAAGGTGTGTGCCCCCACTGCCCTGCCTTATTCATTTTCTTTTTGTTTTGTGTCTGGCATGTACCAGAGGTCATGGGGTTTGAGCCCTAGTATTTCCAAAAGGAAAGGAAAGAAACGTGAGGCCCTATTTAAATCACTGTACCCTATATCCCTGCCAAGCCAAGGACACTGCCCACATCCTCTTTTTGAGACAAGGCCTCTCTGTTTAACACCTCTGACTATCCTGGAAGTCACTCTATAGCCCAGGCTGGCCTCAAACTCACAGAGATCTGCCGGCCTCTGCCTCCTGAGTGCTAGGATTAAAGGTGTGCACCACCACTGCCTGGCTTTTTCCCCCCACATCCTCTTATGAGCAGTTGTTACAATGGTATGCTGGTGCACTGGCATTCTCGGTGATGTGTGTGTGTGTGTGTGTGTGTGTGTGTGTGTATGTGTGTGTGTGTGTGTTTGAGAGAGAGAGAGAGAGAGAGAGACATCTGTAGTGTTTGCACTTTTCTTTGTGTAAATATATTCACTATGGAAGGTTTCAAGATGCCAAAGCTGTGCTTTCAGAATCTGAATTTTTTTTTAATTTTCTCTTGTGAGCCCTGCAAGCGTTGTCTCTTGCTTAGACTTTCTTAGGTCTTGGATGGCTGTTTCCAAAAGCAGCTTTCTCACCTGTTTAAGCTGAAGACTAAACTCAGGGTAATTTTGAACTTTAGTTCCTAGTGAATAACTTCTGAGGGCAGATCCCATGTCCATGCAGTGCAGGAAGGGAATGAGGAAGTGGCAGACACATATTCGGAGAAGCTGGGGTTGGGCAGTCTGGGTTCTGGGATGGAGACGCCACAGCACCTGGAAGCTCAGTGGTCATTACATCCAGCTGAGCAGAGAGGCCGGGCTATTGCTTACAGCAGAAGAGGGAGGCGGGGTGATTATACACAGATAAACAAGGAGGCGGGGTTAGCTAACCGAGGTAGACACACGGTGAGTAGTTTTCAGGCTGTGAACATCTGGGGTGGTGGTGGAAAAGAAAACTCGGGTGCACATGTTCTGTACATACTGTAAACCGTTCCCATAAGCATCACCTGGGAGAACTTTGCCACTCCCATGGGGGCTGAATCCTCGAGTCCTTGACTTGGCTGTGCCCCTGTCAAACAGCACAGTTCACTCAGGACTGCACTGGCTCCCTGCAGGCAGATGTTTTTATCTTATTCACATCTGTTCTCCCAGCACCTGTGTGTGGGGGGTGGGGGAGGGGTTGGGGGTGGGGCACGGGGGTGTGGGGAGGTGGGGGGGGGTCCCTGCAAACCAGGGCCAGCAGAGTAATGGTTGGCATGAGACATGCAGGAAATCCAGCTTAGCACAACTCAGTAGCCAGTGCTGGTTCAGCCTCCCAGAGTGTGGCTCCATGAAGTCTATCCTAGGCATATTTAAGCACAGTATAACTTTGGAAAAAAAGCTTTCCAGTAACAATGATCACAATAAAGCTTAAGGTGTGACAACACTGAAACTCTTGCAAAGTGCATGTGACTCTTGCCTAAGAATGGCTTCTGTAACTTAAGCACCTAGGGGGAGGATCTGGTGTGCTCTGGGTCACTGTAAAGGTATGTCATCAAAGCTCCAAAGGACATGTGACATCTCACCTAGGGGCAGCTTCTGTGGACTGAGAAAGTAGGGAGAAGAGTCTGAGATTAAATGGAACAGTCTGGAGGATTCTGGTGTGGCCTGGCCCTATAGATCGCACCGGTCCCAGGCTTTTAAGTACACTCACTCCCAGCCTTCTGGGTGGAAGAGAGAGAACTCTGGTTTCCCTAGTGCTTATCACAAGGACCTCCTGCCCTCCACACACCTGGACCTCCTGCCCTCCACACACCTGGACCTCCTGCCCTCCACTCACCTGGACCTCCTGCCCTCCACACACCTGGACCTCCTGCCCTCCACATACCTGGACCTCCTGCCCTCCACATACCTGGACCTCCTGCCCTCCACACACCTGGACCTCCTGCCCTCCACACACCTGGACCTCCTGCCCTCCACACACCTGGACCTCCTCCCCTCCACACACCTGGACCACTACCTGCTGTATGGAAGGCTGTCTGTGTGTTTGTCATGGAGGTAGTTTTGAGGTTCTTCTCTGGGTCTTAGTGAGGACAATATTTTTGCCCTGTGTGGATCCAGACGTTGTCTTCCTTTGCTTGGTATTAAAACCACGTTGCAGGTAGTCGAACTTTTCCTGTCCTGGGGAAGCAGAACAGCCTGAGGGTCATCCATTTGCCTGTCTTTTCTCTGAGGCTCAGCCAAGACTCGCACTTTCGCGTCTTCAGCTTGTCCCTTCCCTTATTGCACGCCAGCTCAGTGTACACCGCTTGTCGTACTGACTACCGTCTTCCTCTTTATTTCACTTTGCTCTGGAGCCCAGGTCTTTCTGATTGACTCCACACACCCGGGGGGTCTGGTCCACCACAGTGAGCAATGTGGAATAATGTCATTTCGAATGCGCCAAAAACATGGCCACAGAGGCAAATCCTGATCTCTACCCTTCTTGGATAGTTTTGTCCCATTAGGCTGATATCTAAGCAGCCCTAGGCGGCTTAGCACTGGTTGCCTGAAGCTCATCTCATCCTCCTGTACCTAAAAACCCTTCTTCACAACTTTCTCTAGCATTGCCCCTCGAGGTATCCATAGTGTCAGTATTCCTGTGATGACGGACACGCCCTCACACCCCGCCAAAAGCCACTGCTAATTCTAGGAGCATTCCTTGCTCATCTTTCCAGATCAGGCTCCCCCCCCCCACCCCCCACCCCGAAATCTACCCACAGTTTTGTGACTACCTGGCAGAATTTCCACAGTCTTGAAAGGGTGACTCCCCGATTAAACTTACTATTAGCTTCTTGTCTGACCTTTGCAAAGGCCACTTGTCAAGAGCTTCCTGGAACTGTACTCCCTGGTGGTGGAGGGTGGAGAGCAGTGAGAGATGATTATTTCCAGTTTGTTCTCTGAAATGTCTCCTCCCTCAGAGTTCTTTGGGCATCAGTCTTGTTCATGTACAATAACTAAAACTAAAGGTTTTTAAATCCTGAGTTTAAGAGTGCTTGGGCCAAAGCATATTCCTCGTTTCCTGTCTGGCCTCTGTGATCACAACCTATCCTTCCTTTCATTAAAAAAAATTGTATGTTTGAGAATTTCATACACACAACAATTACAACAACAAAATGCAGTAATATCTACCACCAATTTCTCCTTTTAAACTCCCTCCACATGCCTTCAGAATGCTCCCCTCCCAACCCCATATCTTTTTTAAAAAAATAAATCAGTCCAGTCCATGCTGCCTGTGGGTTTAGAGCTATCCATGGGAGCACGGGAAGCCATGTCCAGAAGACAGGATTTCAAAGCACTGGCCCGTTCTTAGTGCCTGTCCTTCCAGCATGTTCCCTGAGTGACAGTGGTAAGGGTCTTCCATATAGCTGTCCTATTGAGGGCTGAACATTCACACTCTGACCAGTTAACTCCATTAACTGCTTCCTACTACAAAAAGGATCATCTCTGACCAAGGATATTTGAAGACAGGGTCAAAGTCAGCCCAGCCTAGTATGGAGGTGATCATGTAGCCTAGAATATGTGGAATTCCTGACCCTTCTCCTTCTCCCTCTTACGTGCTAGGATTCTAGTTTACGTCACCACATCAAGCCAAACATTTCCCTTAAATAATTGTTCTGTTTAGCAGTGGTAGTAAGACCGAGGGCCAGCCAATCAGGGCCAGCACTAGCTACAAACAAGCAAAGTCTGTCCTTTGCTGAACCCCACATTTCCCTCTTCTGTCTTCCTTTCTCTACTATCAACCTGGCTTTTTTGTTTCTGTTTCCAACTATTTTTATTCTGACCCAAAATTCAAAGTGGTTTTTTTTTTTTTTTTTTTTTTTTTTGAGACAGGGTTTCTCTGTGTAGCCCTGGCTGTCCTGGGCTCACTTTGTAGACCAGGCTGGCCTCTAACTCACAGTGATCCACCTGCCTCTGCCTCTGAGTGCTGGGATAAAAGGTGTGCGCCACCACTGCCTGCATAAATTTAAAGTTTTTACAGCCCTCCAACTGCTCCTTGATTCCTAGAGATGGTGTGCTCCTGGTATATTCCTCCTGTTCCCTCTCAGTCTTCGGGTTCACTCGTTCATGAAGCTGAAATGGCCTAACGAACACCTAAAAAAATCGAATCTCCCATTCTTCTGTCTGTTTGTTGATATAAAACCGCTGCATTCTGCAGCTGAATCTCCAAGTCGGAGTTTCTGGTCAAAAGCAGGACTAGAACAAACCTAAGTCCTCCCGTGGAGTCAGGTTGCCTCCACCAGGGCTTGTGGTAGTTCTAAGAGTCTGTAAGTCTTCCTGTGGAGCCAGGCTGATCCCACCATGCTTTTCTTCTTGGCTTTAAAACTGGATCCAGTTCAACACCATATTAAAAGAAGGAAATTTGAGGTAGTTGGTTTGGTATACTTGAGGCTGGAAATGCTAGACTGCATTTCTCAAGTGGCGCTCAGACCTACAGCGTCACCTGGGAACCTTTAGAAATACAAAAGTATTACTGAATAAAATAGGAGCCCAGAAAACAGCATGCTAAGAAGCAGTCAACTTTGTTTACATTAGAATTTGAGGCCCACAGCTCTAACCCACATGGTGCTTGCTTTTCCTTGTTCGTTTCCTGCTGGAAACATAGTAGGAACAGCAAAAATGTATGCCAACTTTGAATGCCTAAGGAAGTTGTTCGTGGAAGTTCTGAATGTTCTAAGCGGTGTGATGACTCGACTCTTTTCATTAGGTGTACCTGCTTAGATCTGTCTACTGCTAACGTCTGTTCACCTTGGGTAGACCGAGGTTGCAAGGGCCTGGGCTTGTCAATAGTTTACAGCATCAGTCTCCCTTAAGTGTTCTGTGTTTGGAAGTATAGACATTCTGGAAGCATCTGTCTCTCTTGGTATATTTCCAGCCTCCAAAGCTGTGTCCTTGTGCCTGTTGCCTGAGCTCTTCAGGTTAGTGGGCTATATGTGGGGCTTGGAGTGGGGGGAGTGGTTGAGGTATAAACAGTCTGCCCGTTGCTTCTTTGAAACCAACAGAAAAATAGAACTAGGCCACAGTGAGGAATCAATATATCAAACTTAGTACTGATGAAGATGAATTGGAAAATACAGCTGGGAGTCTGCAGCCGCCCTTGGGCTTTCTAATACTCCTGTCTCCAAGTCAAACCTCCCCACCCTAGCTGTGCACCCACCAACAGCTGCAGAGCCACTCTGGTGGCCACCAGACCCTGAGCGTGTGTATGAAGGCGGGGCATTTGGATTCCCTGGAGCTTGTGTGGCCTTCTCAACCTCCCAGTCAGCCCACGTGCTTTGTCCACAGAGAAGAGTGGCAAAGCAATGGGGAAACGGCTAGAAGAGATGCATCAGGACTGGACTCTGATGGAGCAGATGTGAAGACAGAGACATAGGTCCCTCCTGCTGTGGGAACAGCAGCTGAGGTCATGGAAGAGACCTAGAAAGGGAAGAGAGGAAGGTCAGGACTGCGGCTTGTGTGAAACTCACACTTAGACCGGTTTCAAGGAGGAAGTGAAAGGAAGGGCCAGAGAGTTGGAGGAGGAGGAGGGAGGAGGGGAAGGAGAGGAAAGAGGAGGAGGGAGAGGAGGAGGAGGAAGGGGCGGAGGAGGAGAAGGGAGAGGAGGAGGAGGGGAGGGGAGGAAGGGGAGGAAGAGGAGGAGGAGGAAGAGGAGAAGGAAGGGGAGGAGGAGGAAGGGGAGGGGATGAGGGGAGGAAGAGGAGGAGGGGGAGAAGAAGAAGGAGGAAGAGAGGAGGAGGAGGAAGAGGAGGAGGAGAGGAGGAGGAGGAAGAGGAAGGAGAAGAGGAAGAGGGGAAGAAGGAGGAGGAGGAGGAGGAGGAGGAGGAGGAGGAGGAGGAGGAGGAGGAGTCCTGGCATGTGGTATTACAGAGGCCAGGAGGAAGTACTCAAGAGAGTAAGCAGCAGGGCAGAGTGTAGTGAGAATTTTCATTTCTTAAAGAGCCCAGTTTTGAAGGCAGGTGCAGTGGTGCACACTTTAATTCCAGCACTCGGGAGGCGAGGCTGTGGCTCTCAGGCTAACAGAGTTTCCCTGGGCCCCATGGTGTTGCCTTCTCCTTCTCCTGAGTCCATACTCTCTCCTGGCTTCCAGACAGGCTTTGTAGACTCAGGCTTAGCTCTAACCCACAGTGTCTTCCTTTTCTCACTAGGGACTTTCAGCCACGTTGTCATGGAAATCTTACCCATAAGCCTTCTTTATGACAAGTGTTCCCGTGCTAATACCTCCTTATCTTTTATTAGTTCTGCAGATGGACCCAGGGCCTTAGGTTTCTTACCCATTTATCTCATGTCTGCATTTCTGGGAAATCAAAATAGTGGACTTGGAAGAAAGTGTTGGGTAAATTTTTAAAGGACCTTATAGATTTTTTGTATTTGCTTTCCTATGTAATGGCTCGTTTATTGTTTTGGTTTTTTTTTTTTTGTTGTTGTTGTTTTTGGTTTTTTTTTTCTTTCTGTAACAGTAATCTAATAAATAAAGATATCTGTACTACCATGAAGCTGGGCATTATGACACGTGCCTATCAGAGGCAGAAGCAGGAGGATGACTGCAAGTTCCAGGCCTGCCAGGGCTACATACTGAGACCCTATTTCAAAAAAAATAAGCCATATGTAGATATAGACAACACAATTTTAGCCAGGCAGCAGGGGACACATGCCTTTAATCCCAGCACTCAGGAGGCAGAGGCAGGTGGATCTCTGAGTCTGAGGCCAGCCTGGTCTACAAAGTGAGTTTCAGCTCAGTCAGGGCTACCCAGAGAAACCCTGTCTTGAAAAAATTTTAATTTTATTTATTTGTTCACTTTACATCCTGGTTGTAGCCCCCTCCCTCCTCCCCTCTCAGTCCCACCACCCTTCTCTCTCCCCCGCCCGCCCCCCATTCCTCAGAAAAGGGGGCCCCTTCCCATCTACCCCAGTTCATCAAGTTGCACCGGGACTGAGCATCTCCTTTTCCCCTGTGGCCTGACAAGATAGTCCTGCCACCAGGAAGTGATCAAAAAGCTGGCAACAGAGTCCATGTCAGGGACAGCGCTGACACCCTTACACGAGGACCAGCATGAAGCTTGAGCTGCCCATAAAAAAGAACGTTCTCAAGTTAATGACAATCTCTGCATGTCCCTGATTCCCTGGGGATGCTGCAATGACAAATAGATGATTGTTTTATTATTGGCAAATGATTGGAAGAAATAACTGCAATATGAAAGAACAAGCGTGACAGTAAGAATCACAGTGGAGACGGAAGTGGAGAGACGGCTCAGCAGTTAAGAGCACGGGCTGCTCTCTTCCCGAGGACCCAAGTTCGATTCCCATTAACCTCCTTGGTGGCTCACAATCATCTGAAATTCCAGTCCTAGGGTATCCAATGCCCTCTTCTGACCTTGGAGGACCCCACACATGCACGCGACGCTTGTGCACACATGCAGGCAAAACACTCATCACATAAAATAACAAAATAAATAAATCTAAATTTTTTCAGGTATAGAAACTATTAACAGCAAAGGCCCAGAGACTCATTTCTTCTTGGACACACCCACAGTGCGGCCCCTGCAGCCAGTGGTCTTGGTGTGCTGACCGTGGACACGAAGGCCCCTGAAGTGGCGCAGACCCCCTGTGGCCTCTGATCTCCATCATTTGCTCCAGGTCCTCATGCAACTTGTTTGGACCATTGGCCAGAACCTGGCTGTGCTTTCTGTCCTTCACATCCTTCTGTCTACTCAAGAACCAGTCTGGGGTCTTGCACTGTCATGGATTCTGCATGACGGTGATGACACACTCCACCTCATCCTCCGTGAGTTCTCCGGCCCCGGAGACATGGCGGCGGCACTGGCGGCGGCTTGTAGGCCTCCTGTGGAAGAGCTAAAGAAATTTTTTAAAAACTCACAACATATGTAGTGGCCAGAAACATAGGTCTTTGTCTGAGAAAAATTACTACATACACATTATTTCATCTACCATATACTATTTATGCAGATCCATAGGGCATCAGGATGTAAAAAGCTTTGAACACCACCACAAACGTGCAGAGACTTTACATAGACAACAAGAGCTTCTAATGAGATTCAAAGGGTCCAAGGTGGGGTGATTTTATGTAAGGCTATTACAGAGGCCCCGGAATTGATTTACATCCTGTGATGCCTGGGACAGAGGCGGCTGGACCCTCTCCTCACCATGGTAGGCACAGCATTGCTTCAAAGAGACGTAACAGAACCACACCCAGGAATGGGTTCTTGGTTCAGAGGGGGTTGTTAGGCTCAGACATGAAGAGAGAGGACCCAGCTGGCCCTGGGTTACATATGTTAAAAAAAAAAAAAAAAAAAAAAAAAAAAAAAAAAAAAAAAAAAAGAAAGAAAGAAAAGAAAATCATTATAATTGTTGCCATAGAAACTGCAGATGAAGAACAGGAAATAAAAATGTGCTGAAGGTGTAGCACTGCTGTAGAGTGCTTGCCTAGCAATGTATGAAGCCTTGGGTGCTATCCCCAGTGCCTTGCACACAGGGAGCAGTGCTGCATGGCTAAACCCCCCCCCCCCCGTGCTCAGGAGGTGGGGGCAAAGTCTGAAGTTCAGGTAGCCTTGGCTACCTAGTACATTTGAAGTTAGCCTATACTGCATGAGGCACTGTCTCAAAACAAACAAACAAACAATCCAAACTGAACCCAAACAACAAAATAAATAAAACAAGCCCATCCACTTACCATCTGAAGACATGATACGGTACCATGACCTGGACAGTTAAAAGTTCAATTGAAAAAGCATACACCATGCATGCGTAGGTAAAGGGTGTACAAGGAAACAGCTTTGTTTGCCTTTTGCTTTTGTAATAGCTGATTTTCAGCTTCCCCAGACTATGTTCTTGGGACTGGTGGACATGTGCATGTATGAGTCCCTCTCTCTCTCTCTCTCTCTCTCTCTCTCTCTCTCTCTCTCTCTCTCTCTCTGTGTGTGTGTGTGTGTGTGTGTGTGTGTGTGTGTGTGGGAGCACATGTTTATGTGTGCTATGGTTTGTGTCTGTCTGAGTGTGTGTCTGTCTGAGTGTGTGTGTCTGTATGTGTGTGCATGGGAGCATGTGTGGTGTGTCTGTTTCTGTGTGAGTGTGCATGTGTGCATATGAACACATGTGCATGGGTGGTGGTGGTGTTACGTGCTAGAGAGAAAATAAAGGGCACAGAATACAGTGGCCAGGGAAGCCTCCTTGAGAAGGACCAGAAGATGAGGGGTCAGAGACTCTGACATAAGGGAGAAAGTCTCTGTATAGAAAACAGCCACAGATGTAAAGGCCACAGATGTAAAGGCCACAGGTGCAAAGACCACAGGGCGAAGGCCAAAGGTGGTTGCATGCCTTGCAAGCTTTGGGATCAGTGCTGTCAAGAACCATCCTGTGAAAGTAGCTCACTAGGCATGTGGGCTGTGTAGGAGGTGACCCGGTATTTGCAAGGTCTGTACTACGAAGCACCCCCAGAACTGTTTCCAGCCTCTGACATGCTGTCAGGAGCCATTGATTTGGGGAAGTTCAGTAGGCATGAGAGACCTCTGGAAGGGATCCCATATTTTGCAAGGTCTGTACCATGATGCACCCCAGAATTGCTTCCAACCTCTGACTACCCTGTCAATTGTGCATTGCTGCATCTCTCTAAAATCTGGCATTAGAGCAGGGCATGGTGGCGCATGTCTTTAATCCCAGCACCTAGGGAGGCAGAGGTAAGTGGATCACTGTGAGTCTAAGGCTAGCTTGGTCTACAAAGCGAGTCCAGGACAGCCAAGACTACATTCAAGGCCAGCCTGGTCTACAAAGCGAGTCCAGGACAGCCAAGGTTACATAGAGAAACCCTGTCTAAAAAAAAAAAAAAAAAAAAAAATCTGGCGTTGGTGTGAATTGCTACTTTCTGGGTACTAACCAGTTCTGATTGAGCAAACTTCCTATAGGATCTTGTTTGAGGATGTTCTTTTTGTTGTTCAGATGAATTAATCCCTGATTATGGAATTCCTGATTTGATTCAAATAGTTTTAAAAGTTAAATGGTTTTAGATATTCTAAAACAATTTTAGAGAGTTTATGGCTGCAATAAATACCTTTGTGGATCTACAGATGCCTCACTAGGGATAGCCTTGTAGCAGATTTGTGGCTTCAGATAAGCCTCCACTCCAGATGGCACCAGGAATCCTGGTATTCACCATAAATATAGGCAAGTTGGTTTAAACTTCCCATGAACACAAGATATAATGAGACTACCTAGAAATGTCAAAGCTAAGTACAAACCTTAATGTCTACATATGCCAACTGTTCTAATTCCTTATACCTTGTCACTTTGTGGCATCATATGTTGTCATTTTAAATTTACTCTGTTTCTTAGAATGAAAGACAGGTAAAATTATTGTCCTGAACTCATAAGGAACTAAGAGATAGCTGGGTAATGTATAGTTAGATCGGCCCTAATTGATTTTTGCTTTTGTTTTTTTGGTTTTTGAGACAAGGTTTCTCCATTTAGTCTTGGTTGTCCTGGACTTGCTGTGTAGACCAGTCTGGCCTTGAACTCACAACGATCCACCTGCCTCTGCCTCCCAAGTGCTGGGACTATAGGCATGCACCACCATGCCCAGCCAGTCCTAATTGAAAAGTCATTTATTGCCTTTGTCACTCTGAACTCACTGTGAACTTATGTATTGGATACCTAGATAAGAAATGTTTAGTTTTGCGGGGCGGTGGTGGCGCACGCCTTTAATCCCAGCACTCAGGAGGCAGAGGCAGGTGGACTGCTATGAGTTCAAGGCCAGCCTGGTCTACACAGCGAGTCGAGGATAGTCAAGGCTACACAGAGAAGCCCTGTCTCAAAGAAAAAGAAAAAAGAAAGAAAGAAAGAAAGAAATGTTTAACTTTAAAACATATAACCTCTCGGGAGGCAGAGGCAGGCGGATCGCTGTGAGTTCGAGGCCAGCCTGGTCTACAAAGTGAGTCCAGGATGGCCAAGGCTACACAGAGAAACCCTGTCTCGAAAAACCAAAAAAAAAAAAAAAAAAAAAAAAAAAAAAATATATATATATATATATAAATATATATATAAAACCTATTGAATTTTAGAATTCATCTGTTTTCATGATTAATTGCCCTTTTTTGACTATGAGGTAACTCCCTTTTCTCAGAAGTGTAAGTTGGTGACCAACAATAAACACTGTTGAAACTGGGAAGCTTAACTTCAGTTGGCGTTAAGATGCCTAACTTCATCCACCTTTTCTCTTGAATGTGTGTGAATGGTTTATTTTCTCTCTCTCTCTCTTATTTCTTATTTCTCTGTAGATTCACAAATAACTTAGCAGACTCAGGGCTTCACCATCAGCCTTTTAGGATTTAACAGGCTGAGGTTTACATTAGCTTACTGGAGACCCTACCCTGGACCTCCTCAGAGCTGCAGCTGGGCATTGACACAGTGTGACTAAATGGCCAGGGTGACTAAATCAAGAAGCGGACGAGCACTGGGAAGATGAGGTCAGAATAATGCAGGTGGGCCAAGTGTGTCCTGGCACATTTCTGTAGTCCCAACTACCCAGGAAAATGAGATGGGAGGGTCACCTCCAACTAGGTTGAGGGCCCGGCTACATAGCTCAACAAGCAAATGAAAACGTAAATGTGTGGGTGGGTGGACAGGAGGACACAGAAGCCTTTGTTTGGAGTTTGATTGTCTCTAAGTAAGACAGGAGGTACTGCATGGTTTAACCTAAGGAGTGACAGGACCTGTGGTTCCATGCCTTTCCCCGAGTGCCTTCCCCGAGTCCTGGATGCCACTGGGCCAGCGTCACAAGATCTTCAACTGAGCCAGGCAGCCACAAGGGCCAGTCTGACTCAGGCGAGTTGGGTGGCTGTGTCAGGAATAGCTGGTGGCTTGCAGATCCGCACTGCTGTACTGCAGCGGAGGTGAACAGCAGAGATTTGCAATGGCCGCACTATCGGGACAGTTCTGCAGAGATTGCCTGGCTGGCAGTTGAGTCCCAGGGTCCAGCGACGAGCTCTTTCCCTGATGCCACAGCTCAGAATGAACAGTCAGTCTCAGACTTCCTTTTGTGGGCGAGATGGTGCTCACTGCTTTATTTCAGGTTAAACAGGGACTTATAAACCGTGTGCTGTGGGGAGGGGCTTTGATAATCCACGTGTTTGATTGGCTGGCTATGTTCTGTTTGCATGGTGAAAAATAACAGGGGACTAGCTCATGTGACTCACCGCTTGGAACCACCTTAGGGTTGTGTCTCGTGCTCTGGATGCCAGGCACGGAAACAAGGAGAGAGCTTTGTTGCACACCCTTCTGTCCTCACGATGAGATTTTAAATCTCAAGTTTGAGATTCCGGGGTCCGAACATGTTCCATCTCACTAGTCCCATGCTAATTCCCCCGGAGGCGCGGTTTATAAGCTCTACAAGAATCTGCCTCGTTGTTTTTTTTTTAACAGGGTCCTGCTACTCTGCTGAAATTAAGCTGTGAGAGTCAAGGATGAGGCCAGTCAGGATGGCGCCCTGAATAGTACAGGCAGGAGGGGAAGGTACTTAGACCAAGGCAGGGAGTAGAGGTGGGAAGACGCTGGACATAGCGTAATAAAAGATTTTTAGTTTTGTTTTTGGCCTTGGCTGTCCTGGACTCACTTTGTAGACCAGACTGGCCTTGAACCCACAGCGATCCACCTGCCTCTGCCTCCTGAGTGCTGGGACTAAAAACATGAGCCACCACGGCCTGGCTAATAGAAGAGTTAAAAGGATTTGATAATGAATTGTTTGCAGGCTATGAGCAAAAGGAAGGCACCAAATTGAGGTGGTTTTCCCCCCTAAGCAAGTCGGAGGATGAGTTTGCATTGAAGTTTCCTGCTAGAGAACGGATTTTGATGAGGAAGGTTTGGATGTAATATTTGTGTGCAACAGTACATATATGCTCGCAGAAGCATCGTTTGTAATTGTTCACTCTGGGAAGAACACGATGCCGACCCACATGACTGATGATATCCTGTTTTGGGAATGCAGGTATACCTCAGTGTTTCATGTGGTCAGCTCCACCAGCCAGGACCAGGAGCTGCTGGCTGCGGTGGTGAGTTGGGGCAGGGCTTCCTTCTGGAGAGAAGGATGCTGTGGCCCATGCTGGGTAGCAGGGATGGCCCTGGCTTTCACACCTCTGAGGGTAGGAAGGCTTCTCTTCTGGGGCAGTGAGCCAGCAGGGACACCAGCTTTCAGGGACTGTGTGGTGTCTGCTGTCCTTCCTTAAGAAGTAATTCCTAGGAGTAGTCCAAACCATGCAAGTTGGACTCTGGGGTTTTTGTTTGTATGTTTGTTTTTCCTTTAAGAAAGAGAAAG
This sequence comes from Acomys russatus, assembly GCF_903995435.1. Lineage (NCBI taxonomy): Eukaryota > Metazoa > Chordata > Mammalia > Rodentia > Muridae > Acomys > Acomys russatus. Next base: position 6,567,632 of record NC_067158.1, on the reverse strand, counting down.
AACATAAACTTGGGTGGGTAGGGAGGGGGAGGAGAGTTTGAAAGAAGTTGGGGAAGAGGAAAAATATCAAAATACATTGCACGATGGGCTGGAGAGATGGCTCAGTGGTTAAAAGCACTGCCTGCTCTTCCAAAGGACCTGGGTTCAATTCCCAGCACCCACATGGCAGCTCATAACTATCTGTAAGTCCAAGATCTGACACCCCCACACCAATGCACATAAATAAAATAAAATATTTAAATATATATATTGCATGAAATTCTTCAAGAATAAATGGAAAACACCGTTTAAAAAGTAATCACTGAGCTTAATGTCACGATTACTAATTAAAGCAGTTGTGAAATCCCACAGAGATCTCTCTTCCTCTGCTTCTGAGTGCTGGGACGAAAGGTGTGCACCTCCATGCCCAGCACCTTCAGGTCTCTTGATCATCGGCCTGGTTTCATAAACATACAGCTGACAGGTTAGCCTGGGTAGCTTGATGGAGACACTCACTTCCAGCCTGTCTTTAGACGCTTTTACCAAGTCAACATGCAGGATTGATTCAACCTCAGAAGTATTTTAAGCTTGAATAGTTAAATAGCTGGTGGTCCAGGCCCACTTGGAACTCATTCTTTAGACCACGCTGTTCATTTCTGGCAGTCCAACTGCCACAGCCCTCCCAGTGCCGACATTAAGGTGTTAGCTGCCATACCCAGCCTTTTCTTCTACCCCCACCACACTCAGCCTTAAATTGGCTATTTTTATTATGTGACATCCAAGGCATTATCAGAAAAATAATTTTTTTTTTACAGTTCTAAACTCAAGGCAACATTCATTGCACAGATTTAATAATAAAGGACTTAAAATTTCATGAATAGTTTTCCAGGTAAAAAAATGTTCTTTATTATTGTAGAAATTATAATAGCTATCTTATAATATATAATAGTTACTGTAATTTTTAAATAAAATATCTACTGTTCAGAAAAGGACATTTACTATAGTGGTCTTTGGATTAGGAATGATTTTAATGTTTTCAGTTGTGCTTTTTTTTTTCTTCAGTTAAAGGAAAATGAGAAAAACCGGAAAACAACAACAACAAAATTACAGCAGCCTGCTCTGTGTACAGCTAAGCTTTTGGTAGTGAAGCAAATAACATGAGGGGCCATGAACGGCAGCTAACTGGGTCCTCAAGGCACCCAGCGGTCTGCCTTCCGTGTGACTCAGCGAGTCCTGGCTGGATAGCTCTTAAGAAGAACAGAGAACAAGAGCGTGGTGGCACACACTTTTAATCCCAGCAATCGGGAGGCAGAGGCAGGCAGATCTGAGTTCAAGGCCAGCCTGGTCTACACAACTAGTTCCAGGACAGCCAGGGCTACACAGAGAAACCCTGTCTTGAACAAAAGAAAGAGAGAGAGAAAGAGAGATAGAGGGGGAGGGAGAGAGAGAGGGAGGGAGGGAGGGAGAGCGAAGAGAAGAGAGGAGAGAGAGGGAGGGAGGGAGAGAGAGAGGGAGGGAAGGAGGGAGGGAGGGAGGGAGAGAAAGAATAGCAGGAAACAAACACAAACTAACAAACCTTTAAAGATCTGTTTTGCTAACTTTGGGTTCTGTCTCCCCTCATGCTGCCCCAGATCAAACCGTGACCAGTTGTACTCAGTCTGCCTGGGGACACATTAGAAGTGCCTCTGTCCAGATGTCTCCGCAGATCATGTTCACTTCTTGCTCAGGCTATGTCCCAGGTGTCCAGGGGCTCTGCTGTGCTCCAGCACTGATAAGCTGCCTCATATGCAGGCTCCTCTGGGGTTGTGACAGGTGACGGTTAGTGCATGCCCTCACATTCACTCGGTTGTTTCCTGCAGGTTCTGTGAGGCAAAACTCTGGTCTCTAGTGACTGTGTGTCCAGATATAAGGGTGTTTCCTGCGAGACGGTTTGCCTTGGCATGCATGCAGGTAGCTCTGCCAACCACAGTGGCCTATAGAAGGCCTGGCACCCCCTCTCAGCATACACACAGAGCTGTTTTCTGCACTACACATCAAACACCAACTCAGTTGCCCAGTAAGATGACAAGAAAGATAATGTGCATTAAACCTTAGTGCAGTGTACGGAGCGAATGTCAGAAACCGTTAGCTGTTCTTATCTTCATCATCGAAAGCAATGGATCTTTTTCATTTAAGCTTACAACTTACCTTTGCAGAAGATCTTCATCTTAGACTCTGTGGCTCCCAGCCTTTCTGCCAAACCCAAGAGAACCACTCACTCATGCTCACGAGGGGTGTTCTAAGCCAGTGTCTCTTCAAATGTGGCTGTGGGGTGGTCAGCAGGCAGAGTGTTGCCTGCGATCTGGTTACTAGGACACTTATGTAAACTCCAAGGGCGTGGGCCTGACCCCTGTGCTTTCACGGGGCCTCTGTATGACTCCCGTGTGTGCTTGGGGAATGGGAGCCATGCTCCGAGCCTTAGTTTCTCAAGAGAAGCTGAGAAGCTCAGTACCCACCCCTGACCTGCTGCATTGTGTAGGCAGGTCACTCAGACAACGTCAATGTTTGGAAAGCATCACTTTTAGCTCTGCTACAACCGAGTTAGTGGAGCGTCTGAAAGTATATCCCTAGATCACAGCATCTCCTCCACAGTTCCAGGAACATAGCTTTACAACCATTCTCGCCTAAAGAGAGATTGGCCTGCCCAGTTTTCTTAGCATTTAGACTGAGCACGTCTATTTATTTATTTATTTTTCCTAGAGAAGATGAAGTTATGGAGTCATTTATAGCTAAAATTGCCATGATATTCACACTTTATCTGAACTCTGGATAATATTTTTACTCTAGATTCTCTCATGTAGCCTTCCCTTTTCCTCGGTGTTTTAATTCTTGGTTTGACAATCTATTTGTGGATGCTTTTTAAAAAATTATAAGTAAACTGGGTGTGGTGGCGCATGCCTTTAATCCCAGCACTTGGGAGGCAGAGGCAGGTGGATCGATGTGAGTTCGAGGCCAGCCTGGTCTACAAAGTGAGTCCAGGACAGTCAAGTCTACACAGAGAAACCCTGTGTTGAAAAAAGAAAAAAAAAAAAAAAGAAAGAAAAAGAAAAAAAGTATGTAAGTAATCTAGAACACAATGTGGGAGTCTAAGGGGTCGTAAGAGAGGAGACAGCTTTTTCTGACTTATTCTAGTTTCACGGTGGATCCCTCTATCAGACCAGACAGATTAGTAGGGAGTCGGGGCGGGGACAGATTATGATGCCCCACTTGTAGGTGAGGAGCTCTTGGAAGCTGAGGAAGATAAAGTCATTCTTCGTCAGTGATGTGGGCACTGACAAGTTACCCATGCTCCAGGAAACTAACTCCTCTCACACAACCATGCAAGTAACACTAAGCAAACTCACAGGTCATTCAAAAAGGCTAAAACTAGACGTCAAAATAGGAGGGCGCTTGCCAGCTAAGAAAAGGGGTGCAGAGGGAGCAGGGCGGAGAGTGATACGGGGAGATGAGGGAGGCGTGGTCAAGGGATACATTACAAAAAGTACTTTCAGCCAACACATACAACAGAAAAGCATGGAGATTTATTTAGTGCATCTTATAGGAACGTTCATGAGAAAACCAATAAAACAGTTGAACTTGTTTAAGATAGGAGTGATGGACAATGGACATCTGTGAATAAATGTAATTGGAAAAATAGTGTATGATCTAGTTGTGGTAAGCACCTCCCCCCAAATAAAGATGTCATGCATTGCAGCCCACCTCAGACCGCACGCATAAAGCACTGTGACCCCAAGGGCTCAGTTCAAGTGCTCTCTGCTCATGAAACCTCGGCTGGCATTGCATATGACCTGTGAGTTCATGCCTGTATATGCCATAATAGTATCCATCCTAAGATTATTACCACTGTCATGATTCTTGTCGTTACTTATGTATGTGGGCGTGTCTTCCCTTCCACAGGAAAAGCCTCCTTGGGAGGAAGGGCAGATCTTATCTTGCATATGTTCTGCTCGCAACACAATCTGACATGTTAATGATGAGAGAGGCTCTGAGAGGGAACCTGACTGGTTAAACCATTGAGTCTTACCTGATCTCGTCATAAAAGGGAAGCTGCCATGCCAAGAGTCACATATCCCTTAGCCTCCGTTCAAAGGCATCAGAAAAGAAAAAAAAAAAAAAAAAAAAAAAAAAAAAAAGAAAAAGGAAGTGAGGGATAAATGTCATTTAATGCTCTCAGTGACACCGAGTTCAGAAGAAACTCTGACCAAAACCAAAATGGAATATGTCAGTGGTCATTTTTAGTAAATCACAAGAACGAGAAGAAAGGCTATAATAAGCACAGCAATTTCATTTTCCAAATGGCCTGAGAAATTAAGATGAGATGGTTTCTTTTACATAGTCTCAGGCCAGATTTTACCTCTTTTTTTTTTTTTTTTTTTTAGAAAGCGGTATGGTTTCATCTTCAACAAACTGTGGGGGAAAAGAAACAGAGGAGCTAGCATCTTAAGGGGCTGCTGACAGAAGACAGCCTCACTGGGCTGGGTGTCATTTGGGGATTATCCAGAAGATGTGTTAGATAGCACCCACCGTAGGATTCCCCCCCCCTCAGCCCCAGTAGTTTTGCATTTATAATTTTGCATTAGGGGTAATCAGAATGGCTTCCCCAGTTTTGTAGATTTTAGGCAACACGAACTTGGAGCCACTCTTGGATGAAGTGCCTGTCTGTCTCTGCAGTCCTGTTTTCCGGATTTCATTCCTCGCAGTCCTTTAGTCTGCCTTACCGGACGAAGTGATGGCAACTGTGGGATTTGATAATGAGGAAGCCGGTCCTTGGAGAACGGATGGGAGGCGAGGATGGGCACAGTTGGGTGATGTGGTGATGAGGAGGTGCAGATACCACTTTGTTTCCCATCACGGGTTACAGGTGTCCTTCCAGGTTAGTTAGTGACTCTCACCATTGTCAGGAGCCACAAGTGGCTCAGAGTGACGGGGCTGCTATTGGCATTTAGTACCCAGAGGTCCGAGATGCTGTTAAACACCCCATCATATACAGGACTGGCCCTTACAGCAAACAGTTATCTGGCCTCCGTACCAAAGCTCTGACGCTGAGTACCCCTGCTCTAAGATTTTCCTTTCCGCCCAGGTGCTCAGGTGAAGAGATGAGCAGATAGGCGTTGTGCAGTCAAGAATCCCATATGCATCATCATTTGTCATATACCGGCTCGTCTTCGTGAGCAACATGCCTCTGTGCTCGGCAGGGGTGTTTAACTCTGGGGGTCTTCAATCAGCATCTCTGGAATTCAAGTAGTCAATCATTTCCTTCAGAGATGTGAGTGCTGATGGGCTGCTGATGAAATGGTGGGTCCTCCTCCTCTCAGGTTTCTGGGATCCCACCTCAGGCTGGTGAACCCTAGTGTGGTCCAGAGTGAGCAACACACTGCCCTACATCCCCGATCTCTGGCCCTTGCTACTTTCCTTCATAGTCCTTTGGTAGCCCCCGTCCTCCGAGCCTCTAAACTGTCTTCTCCCTATTTCCTTTCTGTAGATGCCTTGTTTTGTGCTGTAATTCTCATCGCTGTCAGCGAAGCCGCAGTCACAGGCACCGGACGGACATCTGAAGCTCCACAAAGCCTCAGATGTCCTCCAAGCCACAGGGTGGTCATTTGCCCCAGCATGGCCGTCTCCAGTGGGAACTCGTGACACTTCTCCTCCTGAGATCTGTCTATACTCTTAAAGGAAGAACATTGTTTTATACCCAGAGTTTACCCTCCGTCCTGCTTTTGTTTCTTCTTCTGGCTCCTCGCCCTATCCCTTTGCCTCTTTCTGTCCTACAAATGTATTCTCCCTGCCCTCGCTCTCTGCCTCATTTTTCTTGCCTTCACTGTCCCTGAGTGACTCTACCCACCTCTTCTCTTCTCTTGTTAGCTCCTGGCCTACCCAGGAGTGTGCTCCAGCTCTCATCCGTAACTCTATGCCTCTGGTGATTTTGTCTTTGTGTGCCTTGGGTACCCTGGTCCCTCAGGATGGACAGCGTGACTCTCTTCCACCACACCTTGCAGAGAACAGGTCATTGTGAACATCTCAGACACCAGGCATTAAACACTGCCCGAGGGCTGGGAGATGGCTGAGCCTGGACCTCTCGGGAAGTTCCTCGTGCAGGAGCGATGTTCAGCAGGGTGACGACACACTGTTGACATATTTAGAGCAGCCATCACCTCATGGAAATACCCTATTTCACCAGGGACCGAGACCCGAAGTCACTAACTTCATATCTAAATGTCACTTAGCTCTTCGCTGTAACCAAGGTTCTGTGAAGCAGAAGCACATGACCGTGTGCGAGGGGATTCAATTCCTGTTTTCCCTTCCTGTTTGCTCTTGGCTAAAGACAAAAGAAAAAAGATACCTAAAGAAACTTCTCGGTATTATGATCCTGATACAAGTTACTCCTAAGTATATAGAGATGAAGTTAAATTAAACAAGCAGTTTCTAAGCTGTTGGCATTACATGCCATTATTTTAAAAGGGAAGCGTTGTGGCAGCCGCTTTTAAAAGCACAGATCCTTTAGGGGTGCGGTGAGTATGTTCCCACACCCTCCCTCTTTTCTGGGACGTGAGTACGTTCCCACACCCTCCCCACTGATATGCTACCAGTTGGAATCACTAAGCTCGTGCCTGTCATCCATCAATTTATTCCTTAATCTGACCATTTTTTTTTTTTTTTTTAAATCAAGACTGTGCCCTGTGATCAGGCAAGAGACACACACACTCTGCTCCTTGTGATGGGAGCTGGATACAACGTGGAAGGAACATGGATACAAACCTTTATCTTGGGGCACCTGGGCAGAGATGGATTCTAGAAAAAAATATCTCTTAAGGCAAAATCCAAGTGTATCAGAGGAAGGACGAGGGGTCATGTTTCAGGGAGGGGTGGCTCCACCCTGGAGGAGTCTTGGGTAAGGGCTAGGGAGTCAGAGAGGAAGAGAGTGGAGAGGTCTTATTCTCATAATGAATGCTTTAGTTACGTAAAATTAGTGTCGTTTTCTTCCATGCTGGGAATCAAACCTAAGACTTTGTGCATGCTACACAAATGCTCTACAACTAAGCTACACCCTCATTCACAGATAAGGCAACTGAGGTGCGAGAGGTTAAGTAACATGGATAATGAGTAAAGAATTACCGTAATTGCTGGGTGTGATGGCGCATGCTTTTAATCCCAGCACTTGGAAGGCAGAGGCAGGCGGATCTCTGTGAGTTCGAGGCTATCCTGGCCTACAAAGTGATTTAATATTCCATCAGAAGTCTGAGTGGAAGCGCCACATACGGGTACCTCTAACTGCTTAATGCTGTCTTCTCTATGAATTAGATTTTAGGAAAACTACTGCTCTTTTCAGAGAAATCATCATTCAAATGGAGGAACAGTTAGCAACAAGTTTTGGGGACCATTAACTGGCAAGGTGGCATGGAGGGGGACAATCTATGTCCAGTCTATGTCCCATCAAGGAGAACAAATAACATGGAAGGGACCAACCAGTCATATACCTAGGCACTTCTTTTACCCATAAAGGTTTGTGTGAACCACCACAGTCTTTATTTTCCACCAGGAATGACTTAGCTCGCAAAAGCTACACACTAAAAGGCCCCCCCCCTTTCAATCACAAATGACATATGGGAAATTACTCAGGTTGACTCAGGGAGACTCAGTTATTCAGAGAAGCTCAGTCTGATCTAAGGCAGAGGCTTAGGGGATGTGATGCTGTGAAGTGTGTAAGCAAAGTCTTCAAAGTGGTGGTGTATGGACCAAGCACGGGACATGCTGGTGACCTCATTACCTTCTCTCGGGGGTGATTTCCCCCACTTAAGTGAAACCTTGAGTCAATGAGAAGCAATGGATTCTTTCTAGAACAAAATATTCAAATTTGAGAAGGACCATGTGTTGCTCTTCCTGAATCACACACTCACTTTTCCTTTGTCTTTCAAGTTGGGCAGAATACTACCTTGCTGCTGAGACTGGCTAGAGTTAAAATGCCCATCTCCAAAATCATCCTGCGGAAACACGGATGGAGAGGTGCTTTCCATGTTTATGTTGAGTTGATTGCTAAAAGAACACACACACACACACACACACACACACACACACACACACACACACAGAGAGAGAGAGAGAGAGAGAGAGAGAGAGAGAGAGAGAGAGAGAGAGAGAGAGATTGGATAAATTGGCTCTCCATGTCTATGGATTCAACCCATTGTAGGTCAAAGACATTTGAACAGCTATACCAAACCTGTACAGACATTTTATCATTACCGGCTGAACAGTACACAACTATTCACATTGCACTTACATTATATTATATATCACAAGCCGTTTGAAGGTGTACTGAAGTGCAGTCATCTCTGTTTTCAGGAGGATGAGCCTAGGATCCTGCTGGACACTAGAAGCCCAGGGCATGTGTTTCTTATCTCAATTTAGTAACTGGGAAATTCGGCGCTGCCTGGAAATTGGCTACTGTTTATCAGATAGCTCTTCCTACTTAGTTTTCCTATCCTGCAGAAAAGGCTGGCCAATTCTTCCACCAGTGCTTTCCTTAGTACTTAAAACTCTTTCCACTGTGCTGGATGCGATTCCTCCTGGCAGATGGACAGATAGCTGAGCTGTGTTCTGATCATTAGACTCCTCTGTAGATAATCAGTTGACCCATCACCATGATGACTCAGGAATGCCACTGATAAAATGATTAATCCTTTTCCAACTGGACATAAGCTGTCCCTGCCCTTTGGGCACAAATTGTGGTTGGAAACTGAGCAATTAGCATTGAACCTTTACCTTGTCTGTCTCGCTGTTGCCACTGGTCTCCTTATAACGGCAGCTAAAAAGCCTGGGCCCATTGAGAGTCACTGAATGGAGGCTGAGAAGAAAGGAGGTAAACAGTAAGCAAACCCAACCTGGACAGGCAGGTGACGTCATGAGTGCTGCCTGAATGAGCCTGCAATGGTGGCTTCCAATCTCCGGATTCACTCAGACAATGGAGCCTGTTATGAACCATCCAATAGGAAGACACATTTAGGACTCACTCCAAAGTGGACCCATCAGCTTACCGTAAACATTGATCTAAACACTGGACAATCAGGAGGCGATGGACATGATCCAGTCTCTTACATACAATGATGCAATATGCACACTCTGCATTTCCTCCCACATGTGCTACACCATCCTTTTGGCTTATAGGGCCTAATATAAGTGTCATGTGAATGGTTGTATTATTTAGGAAGTGATGACAAGAAAGAAGCCTGCACATATCTAGTATGGGCGGACTTCTTCAAATGCTTTTGGCCTCAGCTCGGTTGATACGTGGTTGTGAATTGTGTAGCTATGAGTGGATGGCTGTATAGTAAAATTTGAAGGGACTGAGTCAAAATGACTTAGACAGAAATGTCCTTTGCTGGAAGGCTAGTGTACTGAGGATCTCTCCCTAGGATGGTGGTACCCAGCCCCACACATCCCCAGTCCTCTCCCTCCCCTTTCCTGTCTCTACAGTAGGCTCAGGCCCTGACCTGCGAGCCCCCATCCTCAGCCACTGCCTCACCTAGAGATCTTATGTGCATTACAGCTTCGCTCACTGCCTGCTTGGAACTTTTTTTCTTTTTCTTTTCTTTTTTGAAGGGTCTCAGGCCACAGCCAAACTGGCCCAGAACTCACTCTATGTCCCAGGCTGACCTCGAACTTGTGGCTGATCCTCTGTGTCAGCGCATGAGAGCTGGGATTACAGGTGAGAGGCAGCACATCAGGCTATGCTTGAGATGTTCTTCTTTCTTGGTAACGGAATTCCCACTCTAGGTGTGGCAGTAGAAGAGACTACGTTTCCCAGCCTCCCTTGCAGCCATGGATGGACAATGAAATGTTGTAAATAGAGTAATTAAGTTGAGCTTCTGGGGGAGAGTCGGTTAGAAAAAGGCTGACACAGAACTTTCCCATCTTTGTCTCTCTGTTCTTCCTTCTGCCTGGAATGTGGACATGATAAACAATACTACAGTGATCATCCTGAGAGTATGGGAAGAGTCCAGAAGAAGGAAGCTAGTGTGAAAGTAGCAGACTACAGCAGACAGAACCTGGGATAAAGGTACCTTTTCCCTATCTCTAGGTAACTTTTAGGTAAGAACTTAAAATTTATATCTTATTTATTCTTTCTTAATGTAATTATTGGCTGGCCGCTCTTTCTAACAGAGAGAATGGCCTCTCCCAAGCCTTCTGACCATATAGACAGCAGTTGCTGCCCTCATCTCAGTCTCTCTAGTCACTGTTTCTTGTCCTTTCCAAAATGTGAACATGCCCTCTCTTGCCACTTTGTCTTCTCACACACCATTACCAATGCCTCGATCCCAGTCAGCTCTCCCCTGGTCTCCTCCCTGAGTCCGCTCCCCCAGTGTGGGCTCTCAGGGCCTCTCCTCCTTATATCTGCCATTATTGCAAGCTCACGGTTATTTGTATCACATTTGGGTTTGATATGTGTCCCTCTCACCAGCTCTTCCTCTTCTTTCTTCTCCTCCTCCTCCTGCTCCTCCTCATCTTCCCCCTCCTCCTCATCCTCCTCATCTTCCCCTTTCCCCTCCCCCTCCTCTTCCTCCTCCTTTTTCTGACAGGATCTTAACTGTAACTCAAGCTACTCTGGAACTCATGTTGTAGTCCAGGCTATACATTAGTCTCCTATTTCTCACAACCCGAACTCAGTTGTGCCTCAGAGGCCTCGCCCTACTGTTCCCTCTACCTAGGACTCTGTACACAAGGGTGGCTGTAAAGGAAGCCAGCAGGGCTGCTACGGACCACAGGCCTTGAAGAAGAGGCACAGGGGAAGCGAGCGGTGGCCCTGGTGGGGAGCCTCCTCCTCAGAGCTGGAAGGTTTTCTTCTCTGCTGGCTGATGACCCCTGTGGCTATCTCTAGGCAAAGATCAATCAATAGTCAGTTACACACAGTTGACTGAGGTAAAAGGAGAGAACATGTCTTAAAAAACTGATTCTGGTCTTTGTCCTGTTCCAGTATTTTTTAGGTTCAGTTACCTCTTGACACCAAGCACTTCATTGTCCCAGAGCTCAGGGAGTTGACAGCCCAGGAGACACAAAGGAAGTGATCACACCAGCATGAAAAGCCACACTAGGATGGGGCCAGGAAGGAGAGGAGATGGGGTGCTAAGAACTCTGAATACAGTAGGAGTGTGTATGGGAGGGGTGGGGGGGTGGATGTGGGTGGCTGGTGAGTGTGATGTGGTGTGTGTGTGTGTGTGTGTGTGTGTGTGTGTGACCTGTGGGGCAATGGGAGAAGTGGTTCTGGGTGAGCATAACAGGAGGGTATGAGATCAGTGGCGAGAGAAAGGGTGAGACTCAGAGGAAGGTGGCCTCGCTCACACGGTCATAGCGCCCTGGTCTCCAAGTAGGACTAATTTATTTCTATGGGTGTTTCAAACAAGGCTGTTATTTGCCACTGGGGTGACTGCTGTAGAACATTATAGGAAGTTGCATTTCAGGGTGCAAGTAGAACTCAACTCGAGGTGTGCTGAAGCAGGAGCCTTCTTGCTCTCAAGGATTCACTGTGCACATTGCTCTCCACTCCAAAACTCAGTGCTGCCACACTGGCATGGTTCTCCTGGGAGAGCTGGCGTTTAACATTTACCAGCACGCCACTGAGTGTGGGCCACCTCTTCCATTTTCAGAGATGTTCTGTATCCCTACTCAGTGCAGGCATCCCTGAAAAGGGCACCATCGTGACATGATGGCTTTGGGATCCCGCCTGAGACAGCCAGAAAAAAAGAGATTTTGCTGGTCTACCTCCACTCTGTATCATGGGAAATATTCCCTGAAAAGGTTTTCCAGAAATAGGACCCCCCTGAAGTGCCAGATGTTGGGGGTCGGGTGGTGTGGGAGACAAGGTGGTTGGACTTAGTCAGTCATTGCTATTGGCTGGTCCCTTTCATGATCACAGACTATTGCCAGGACAGTGCATAAGCACTGGGTACCCAGGGCCTCATCCCTCTCCTCTGAGAAATGGGATGGCAACAGAGGACAGGTACCAAGAACAGGCACAATTCCCACACCTTGCTTTCATCTCTGGTCCTTGGGAGAGCCAGGGCCTGTTTTAGTCATCTCTGTGTCTTGCACTATGAAGTGTGGCACCTAAGTCACAGCCAGCCTCTCGCTTCAGAATAGGCTGACTTCTGAATGAATCAGCCCCGATGAAAGAGGACCTGATAAGACCACACCTGATAAGACCCCCGCGAAGGGCAGCAGATCGCTAATCCCAAATGTGGCACATTGGTGTGAGAGCAATTTGAGCTACAGGAACTAAGAAGGGACAGACATAAGGCAAGTTCTATATGCCCATCTTTTTTGCCTCAACACGGGCCATCAAAATTTAAAGATGCCCCTTTACTTTCCTAGAAAGGAGCACAGTAGTGAGTCACCAGAGGCAAACTGCTTTGAGCCCAAGGGGAGCCCCAAGAGAAGCAGACAGTGCAAACTTGCTCCTGAGCCCTGCCCTACTCAGTGGCTCCTTTGTCTCCCACCCACACCCTCCCTGCGTTTTGTGTTAGTTAAACTTTTAGTGTTGCTGTGACCAAATATCCTGACACCAGCAACTTCAAGGGGGGGGGGCGGGGTATTTTGGCTCACGGTTTGAGGAAGCACACTTCACTGCGTCTCTGTTAAGATGCCGCGGGAGCCAGGCTCCGGCTTCCACCCGGAGGTGCCCGGCAGGGACAGCTCTTGTTGATCTGTCTTCTTCTAGTCTAATCTGCAGGAAAACGTAAGGGAGCAGAGGGGGAAAGATTCCGTCCTCCTCTAGGCGTTATACGGTCTTTATAACTCCTTTCATTTCTGGCTCGCAGACAGCCCTGTGAAGGTAGACACTAGCATTGCACAGAGGAGAAACCAAAGGCCGGCATCACACAGCTGACAACAGGTGTACGGTCCATGTCGGATTCTCTGCCTTCCATCTTCTAGGGACTTAGGGAAGGCTGGAGTTAGAACACAGCTAATCCCTTGATGGTAACAGTACACCCGAGGTTGGGTACTCTATAGTTTACAGTTTGGGAGGCTGAAAGTGCAAATAGCATGACACCAGCTCTGACAACACCCGGCTCCACCCTGGACACCTCCACCACGTGATAGGGAAGGCAGCCTGTCAGGAACACGTGAGAGAAGGAGCTATCATGTGGCAAGATGGAAGGCAGAGAGCACCTCAATGGTGGGGCTCCCTGTCTTGTGGTCGGCACCCACATGAGAGCTACCAAATACTCCAGGCATAGTGCCCTCAGCAGACCAGCTCCTCCCACCAGGCAATGGGCACCTGCCTACACTGAGCACCAAGCTCAGAATAGTCCATCCGGGTTATAATCAGGCCACCTCCAGCATAGCAGGGGTAAGCTGTGAACAGTAAAAGAGAACCACCAAAGAGGTTAGGAAAAATGAGCCAGCTGTGTCCCAGGGTGGCCTGTGGGTGCTGGGACAGATAGAAAGAGTCTAAAGAGCCCAGCACAGGGACCAAACGGCCTAGGAGAGGAGGAGAGTGTCTTATTGTCACCTTTTGCTGAGGGAGGAAGTGATGACTGTCTCCACCAGCCCCGCCACAGCAGATCAGATGTCCCATGGAGGCGACTCAGGAACCACAAGACAGCCACCACGCTGGAGACTTGCGAGGCACCTCGGGTCCCACCCTGTTCTCTAGCTCGAGTGCGATGTTTCCGCCCCGGCAGACATTCCCTTGTGACAAGTGGAAAGAGAATTAAAAAAAAAAAAAAAAACTGGAAAGAATGAATGCACCAAAGAGAGAGCAGGTACCACGAGCCTAGCCAGAGGGGACACACTGTTGCCCTGGACACAGGCTGGAAGAAATTCTACAGTGCTAACCCGCGTTCTCTGTAGCCTGAGCTTCTGATAGGCCCCTCTCCATGCCTGAGAAGTGAGTCATTGGTAAGCTGTGAGGAGGGCCACAGGGCAGGCACTGCCTTCAGCCCTGAATTACATACATGAGCAGAATAGTATTCTGGTCCAACTTACTTATAAACAGAGTGACCCCAGCAAGTCCCATGGCCCTTCTTAGCTTTCTGTGCCACAGTCTCCTTTGATGAAAAGTGGGAGTGTTAATAATGGTACCGACATTAGTGAGTGGATACACCATAGTGAGAACAAAGCATGGTACAAAGTCTCCCTGGCTTCTGTTTCTGCAGCTGACACCTGCCTTTGAGCTGTTCCTACAGGAGGTGGGGGGGGGGCACCCCCTTGTTACTTAATACTTACGTGAAAGGCTGATATGAAAGTAAGAGTAACCTTGCCTGTCCCTCTCCAAACTTGAGGCCAGAAGCCGCAGGGCTGTCATGTCTTGCTTTGCTCATCTCCTGGTCGGTTTTTTTCCCCTCCTTCGAGCCAAGCTCTCGAAGGGATGAGGAAGTAAACAATATCCATGGGGTGGGGTGGGGTGTGGACTAGAGAGGAAAATTTGATGGAGCCCCTGATGACTCACAAGTTGCTCACGCTTAGACGGAGAGCCTAAACTGCAGTCTTTTGGCCACGAAATGAAGCTGTTTCCACCTGGGGCAGGTGTGATCCCCGAAACTCACACTCTTTTCCTTTTTTTGGATTCCATTCTGCTTCCGGGTCATACAAACACAGGTAGCATTGGTTCAGCTGGTTGCAGGCGTGGCCTCTCGGGGACCTGGCTTGTTTGTCCTGCTTCTAGTCACCTGAAGATCCTTCCATTTTTGCAGAAAGCCACAGGCTGTGCTACTCTGTAACCCTAGGTTGGGCTCCAGAGGCCCATGCACAAAGGTAGCCCCTGCCTGTGGCAAGCACCAGGAGGCCTGGGGTCCATGGCCACTTGGAAAGGGAGCAAAGGACGACTTCTTGTCCCTGCATAGACTGCCAGGTGCTGCTGTCCTGGGACCAAGCGGTGACTCTCAAGTCAGGGCAGACTCTACAGAGGTTGTGGTTGCAAGCTACAGCAGGCAAGCTGTCTGGCAGTGAGGTGTTGCGTACCTGTGCCCTGCAGCAGTCACCACACTGAGCTGAGCTTTGGGCCTTTTCTTCCTCTATCTCCTTTGATATATATATATTTCTCAAAGATCCCACAGTGTAGTGACTAATGGAAGGGTTTTAGCAGTCCATCAGGCGAGTGCTTAAATCCCATCTTTGCTGTTCATGTGAGAATGCTAGCAGTGTGTATATTTCAGGTGCAGCTCAAAGATCAGGGGTATGACTGTAGATTAAGAGGGGGGGAAAAGCCTCAAACTTCAGCCTCTGGAGATGATATTTGGTGAGTAGAAAGGACAGTGGCAAATAAAAACAACATACTGCTAAGAGATGCAGCTTAGTGGTAGAATGCTTGACTGGCTTGCAGGGCGTCCGCGTTCAAGCCTCAACAGCAGGAAAGAAAAGAAAACACAAGGCAAGGTGGTCGGTGTTATCTAATACTCTATTATACTTATGTGACTTCTGTCTGACTTTTAAAGCTTCGGTGCAGTGTTGAGGGAGCAGAACAGCAGGTTGGTGTTGTGTGTGGAACTCGGGCCATATGTAAACATAAACACAAAGGCAGAAGGCGTGGCCACACAGAGCTCTGAGAGGGTTTTAGGTGGAGGAGAGAGTCAGGGCTACAAGTTGAGTTGGGGGGGGGTGTGCTGGGAGGGGTCAAGGCCCACAGGACAGCAGGCTCAGGAGGGGAAATAAAGTCAGAGAACTGTATGTAGAAAATCCAAAGCAGGTAGCTCTGCCGGCTTGAAACAGGTTGCGCTGGGATGGGTAAGTGAGCGAGGTTGAAGTTTCTTCTTCCTAAAAATGAAGAAAATGTTCTACAGTTCCCCGAGATGCTGTACAGCCAGCCCTGTGTATACACCCCAGAGCCACACCATTGTTGCACTCTGACAGGGCGAAAGACCTCTTCACGAAGCTGTTCAAAACCAGAACAGTGACGGCTGGGCAACAGGGCTGTGAGGGGCCTGCAGCCCAGGTGAAGAGGTTTGGGTCTACTCTGAGGTGAGGAGCACCTCTCTGCTCGCTCTGCTGAAGGGGCAGGTGTGGAAGCTGGGAGCCTATGGCAGCAGTCCCTAGGGAAAGGTCATGGTAGCTCCCACTAGCCACTGGAAGCAGGAAGGTGTAAGCGGTTGCTTACGAACATTCTTTAATGAGAGTTCAGCAAGGAATGCTGTGTGTGTGTGGGGGGGGGGCGGATGGGTGTACTAAATGGTACAGTCTCCACTTACCAGCATAACTGTGAGAGTCAGTCATTTGGGGTTGAAACCGAGAGCTTGTTTTGGTATGTCAAGCTTGTGAAGTCTGTAGATACATCTCGTAGCCCAGTGGTATTTGTGTCTAGAAAGCAGTCTGGCTAGAGATGAGATCTAGTGTCGCCAGTGCACTCATGCTGTCTAGTCTTGCGGCTGGATGAGACCTTGAGAGTACAGAGCCATGCCAAGGCCAAGAACCTCAGGTCTCCAAGCCATGGAAGGGCAACCTTGCACAACTGGGCATGGCCAGAGGCTCACGGGGCTCCCCATAGACACTTCTCACCCCCTGAATTTTGATCCCAGACTTCTTTACACATTTTGCCTAGCTCCCTTCGGATCTTAGCATCTTGAGCTTTGTTATGTCCTGAACACTCACTACAAATCAGCTATTTTGCCAGGAATGTCAGGTTCCTACTAAAGTTCCTGGCTTGTGTGTCCTGCTCACCAAAGGAGCACCTTTCCTTGCCTTCAGGACCATGAGATCACACTCACATCCTTTTGAAGGTCACACCCGTGATTCTATCTGTGTCTTTCAGCGTGTCAACTGCTGAGTCTGGAAGCCACAGTCTCTTTATAATCTACACAGAAGTGACATGCCATTGCTTGTGTGATCCTGTTAGAAGTGAGTCAGCAAGTGTAACCGTTCCAGGGGATTGTTACAGTGCTTAGACGCCCCAGGGAGCACTGAGCAAGCCTTGGAAACCATCCACACGTTTTCTCTCTCCTTGCCCATATTTCTGCTCCTGCTCCGACCTGGTCCCCCAACACGTGCATGAGCTCCTAAAGCACCTGCTGTCACCTGTAGGGCATGTCAAGAAATCTCCTACTTTAAAAAGAAATCTGCCTTCATCTATGACCTTTGATCTCTCGTCCTCCTTCCTCCCCAGTCTTCTTGAGAACGTGACCTTTATTCCCTGTGCAGCTTCCACCTCCACATCTGCTCCACCACAGTCACCAGTGACCTCCCAAATGCCAGGCCATGTGTACTGCCTCAGCTGGTCTCTACAGTGTTTCCTTCTTCTTTTTGCAGTACTGAGCATCAAGCCCAGAGCCTCACGCTTCCTAGGCAGGTGCTACCCACCCTCTGTAGCCCCAGCCCTCTCGGCACCATTTAAGTGCTCTTAACTCTTTAGTTTCAGTAGTTTTGTTAGCTTCATCTTGTCAACCTCCCTCTGGAGCTCTGGCAGCTCTCACAGGTGAGGCTTGCTCTCCTGCACTCAATTGGGCCACGTAACAAGTGCTAGTGAAAAGCAGAGAGAAAAGACTCAATGCAGCGTGGCCACACTGGGGCGAGAAGCAGATGGCCAGGGCCAGTGACATTTCCACAGCTCACTTTTCTGGGTCCTGGCATGGTCATTTATGCTTACCTGTAGCACGGGAGATGCAGATGCCTCAGCCTGGTGGAAGTGTGTGCTTGCCCATCGCTGACTGGCCTTCAGGCTCTCCTGCAAGGTGGTAAGTTATTGGAACCCAATGAAGTGTCTTCCAGGAACCAAATCCTCCTCTGGCAGGCAGGCGGCAGCTGCCTTCAGCCTTTTTCTTTTCGAAGCATGAGATTCTTGGGGAGTATGGGGTGGGGGGGTTCCAGCCCTCTGAGGGCCATTGCTTCAGGGATCGGTGGCCACAAGAGAGTCTATAGAGCACAAATGGTTTGCTCACGTCTCTTCATTTGTGCCAGGATGGTTATGTTCTTCTATCTTGTACCCAGGTCTGAGATTGCCCAGGATCTACTGGGTCGCAGGAGCTTGAGATGGGTGGCTGAGCTGCCTCAACAGTTAGCAAGCCTAGAGCTGTCTGCTGATGCTCAGGTAGCTTTGTTCCTGCTCCTCCTTGCCCCAGTGTGGCCACCCTGGATGAGCCTTTTTTCTCTGCTTTTCACTATCACGTGCTACGTGGCCCACCAAGCACAGGGGAGCAAGCCTCGCCTATGAGAGCCGCCAGAGCCCCAGACACCGGGAAGGTTGACAAAATGACGCTAACAAAAGTCCTTGGCTTCACTTCTTCTGACTCTCTGCTGCACCACCCGAGCAAGTATGTTTTGTAGATGTTACTGCAGCTGTGAATTTTAGTTTTCCAACTCTGACGTGAGGGAAACAACATTCTTGATTTTAAGTGAGTTTCAGCCTGACACTGAGCCGGCGGGAATTAGTCTCAGCAATTGCTAAGGGTCCTTCCGTGTTAGCGTCTTTTCTTGTTGCTGAGACATTCTTAGGGTCGGGTTTATTTTGACTTCTGGACAGACCCAGTAGCAGGAGTTTGGGGTGGCTGATGGAGCTGCATCAACAGTTAGGAAGCAGGGAGCTGTCAGTTGACTAAGCTAGCTTTCTCCTTATTCAATCTGGGGTAGTGCTACCCGTATTCAGGGAGGGTGGGTTTTCCCTCCTCAGTTAAAGTTCTAGAAAACACGCTCACAGGCACACCAAATCAATCTGACCATGAAGATTAGCCATTACATCTCCTTTGCTCAGAGGCGTGCCAAGGCCAGCTCCCCTCCCCCCAGCACCTGCTAGGCAAATCCATGGAGCTTTGGTTCTCACTGATGGCTGTTGATGTTCCCTGTCCCAGCTGAGTCCAGGCTCACAGGTCAGTAACCTCATCACAGAATGTGTGTTCCTGACCCTTTAACTGCATCTGTTGCTGTTCCCTGTAAGGCTGCAGTCCCAGCCCCTGGGGACCTGCTAATTCTCTCTCAGCTCAGGGGCCAGTCTTTCTGTCCTCATCCCTACCCCACAAATACCTAGCTTATGCACCTAGGAAAAGGGCAGCACAGGCCTGGCCACCTGCTCAGAATGCAGAAGAGGGGGGAAAAATAAGCAAATGAGCACATGCTAATGGTGTGGGGATGGCGATGTGTGTCAGTACTTTAACTTTTTCTTTTCTGCCTCTCAGTTTGTAGGAGGCCAAAATCCAAATTCAATTACTAATAGGCCTGACTGGAGGAGACTAAGACTTGGGTCGGCATCAAGGACCCTTTGGTTTGCAAATTGCGGTGAGGGTTCAACCAGCTAAGAGTTCTTTCAGCAGATCCCCTTTGCACAGGCTGGAACCCCCTTCCCCAACTGTGAAACGTAGAGGTTGGCACTAACATTTCTCCTGATCTGCTACATATCACCACACGGGAGCGCCAGGTGGCGCTAATTAAACGCTACCAATCTGAAGTTAGGAGCCTCTCTTCCCAGCCTCCTCTGGGGGTCTCAGAGTTGCTTAATGACAGTAATACATGCCTAAGAAAGGTGCATCTCCTCATCCACACTTCCCATCGTGCATTTCGATGGCAGAGCCTATCCTTTTCCCCTCCAGAAGCGCTCACAACAGCGACCTCATCTTCATGGCTGCTCCGGTTTCCCTCCAACATCCGTGGAGAGCGGAGCTCTGATTACTCTTCCACACAAACGCGTCCAGCGCTTTCACCTGGACCTTCCAATACTATCTAGTTTCCAGAACATTTCATGCTAAGCATACAGAGGACAAACAGCTTGGCGACTATTGGATCCCGCTGGTCCCAAGGGCAGAGCTTCTCAAACCTGTAGCGCTCTCTTTTGCTTCCTCCCTTTCTCCACCCCCTCACTGGGTGCAACCGAGTGGCTGCTGAGTTTATAGGGAGTTTAATGGTGCTTTCCCTCGGGGTGCTCAGCTGGAGGCAGGCCATGAGTGGGCCACGCTGGGAGAGCCACTGCTCTGTGCAACCTCAGGGCCTCCTGCAAATCAGACTTGATCACCTTCATTTCCTGTGCTCTGGGAGATTAGATACTGCCTAATCAAGGTCAAATTTTTTTTTCCTTTTCTTAAATTTTGAAACTAGTAAATACCAGTTGCCATCCAAGTGGGTGGCACTCAGAAATCCCCACTTTTCTGATGTTTGACTTGCCGGTGAGTTTCAAGAAACTAACCTATTTGGAAAGAACCAGACCTTAGTTCTTTGAACTGCGACGAAGCTCAAGCTCTCGCAGGAAGTGAATTGGAAACAGGCTTAAGACAGTCTTGCCCCACGGCCAGGAGAACCAGGAGAAGCAGAGAAACACAGGTGCATCTGATATGGGCGTAGCTTTCCACTGGGACACCCTCCTCACACGGAACTGCTTATGGATCTAGCTGATGTCAACATACACATGTTTAGTTGCTGGACTGGCAGAGGTATGCCTGCCACGTACTCTAACTCGCTGTGATAGCTATGTGGACTTCGTAATAATGCGATGATGTCTACACTTTTTTTTTTTTTCTACCAACACAGCAGCTGTTTTGAGAAAGGCTTGGCGAGAAGGTGCTGAGGAGCATCCCCTGGGGCTGAATGCCACCATCTTCCCAAGGTCAGCTGTGCCCACTCTGTAGATCATCATCACAGCTGAGTGTGTTGATTGCTGCTCGAACACAAAAGAACGGGGGTGGGGCGGACATGGGATCTTCACTGAGCAGTTGTTAGCAATTCCCCCCCCCCCCCCCCCCCCGCCACCTCCCTGCCAATTGCACCTGGCCTCTGGGGAAGGGCTGGGAAGGACTAGCGGGAGGGGCCACGGTAGAATATTCTGGCATGCTTCCTGCAGGCATTCCAGTATGGCTACCTCAAAGTCACCTGTCTCCTGCTTGTAACTTCTCATCATTCTGTTAGTGAGCCCAATAAACGCATCAGTTCCCCCAGAGTGAATCTTGGCGGAACTCTACCTTGGTGTGTCAGTGTCATTGGAAACTTGTGAGGTGGGGAGGAAGTAAATGTTGGCTACCTCCTCCCCCACACCGCCCCGACTTTCCAGAGAAAATTCTCACAACACAAGGCAAGAGCATTTCGCGGGAGGTGTCGCTGTCTCCAGTCTGGCTGGGGATAGACGTTGGCTTTGTTTCTTGATTCTTGGGATGGATCCAGGACGGGAGCTCTCCACTGTAGATCAAGTGTCTTGTCATTCCGTGTGGCTCCAGAGTGATGTGTTGAATTCCACTAACGCCAGGAAATTTTGGGTTGCTTGTTTTAATCCATTGAGCTACTTTTTGAAGTAGGGTCTTTTACGACAGCCACCATTTTTAGAGGAAAAAAATGGAGACACGAGAAGCTTGTACAATACTTCACAGTAAACAAGCAAGTGGCACAGCTGGATCTGGCCAAGGCAGAGGGGCTACAAGAACCTCCCACACTCCTCATGTTTTTCTCTTCTCAAAATAGGTGCCGCTGCAGCCCTGTACAGCACCACACCTAGAGCCATTCTCAAACGGGCGCACTGGGATTCCAGGCATGCACTGCTGCAGCTGGTGTTATGTGGCTCTTGGGATTTGAACTCAGGCCCTCACACTAGTGCAGCAAGTGCCCTACCCAGTGAGCCTTTGTACCGGCATCAGAACCTAATTCGTTATGTAAGGCATAAGCAAGCACATCTGTCCCATTAGTACGCAGATTTGCTTTCATCTTTAATAAATAGTAAAACTGTATGTATACCAGGAGTTGTTTAAAACACATTTATGATTATTAGTGAATGTTTTATTTGTATACTTATTTTATAAGCCTATATAATGCTGTGACATAGGATTTTGCTATGTAGTCTAGGCTAGTTTTGAACCCATGATCTTCTTGCCTCTGTCTTCTGAGTGTGAGAATTACAGATGAACCCTCTGCCTTCATCCATGTATGTCTAAATGACATGCTTACACTAGTCTACACTGTCCAGGGTTAGGTATTTTCTACTTTCCTACTTATTATCACAGATGAGGCCTCCACCCACATGCTGTGCTCCCTCATTCTCAATATAGTTATGTTGGGGGGTGGGTAGGAGGCGTTCAGTATATTATTTACATCAAGATTGTCAAGATGTCCCAGCTGGTAAACCCCGAAGACCTGGTTTCTATCCCTGGGACCTCCATGGTAACAGAAGAGAGCTAACTCCTTAAAGTTGTCCTTTGACCTACACCTGAGCGTGCACACACATACACACACGCATACACATGCATGTGCACATATACACGCGAATGTGCACACACATATACACCCACTCACATAAACACACACACAGACACCACACATGCATGCATGCACACACATACTCACAGGCACACACATGCAACACACAAACACATGCATACACACGCATATATGTTTATCTCGTAGGATCTGGGGGTCAGGCATCAAAGTCACACAGCTTTTAGTAGCAGAGCAGGCACAGCAACGCCATCACTGCCCCTGACCAGGTACAGAATTCCAGATTCCGTGGAGTAGCGCAGTGCGAGGGGGACTGGACGCACACCTCCAGCTCCTTTCCTGCCTGAGAGATCTGGCTGAGTACCCAGACTTTGACCCACACTTCTGCAGTGTGCTACCGAACAGGTAGGCATGTGGAGGTGGTCAAGCCGTCTCCCCAGGCCTCAGTTGCCTCGTTTGTAAAGTAATAGCACTGCCTATTAGGATCATAAGGATTGCCAGTGTAGGGCCCACTGTAAATGCCCATCAGTGACACACATTTATAATTAAAGCCTAGAACTAACACTTCCCAAGAACCCTAAAACCCAGTGTCTGGACCACACTGGGGTGTGTGTACGAGACATGGGTATAATAGATTTTATGCCTCTCTCATGAGTAAATATTTGCTTTACAATTTATTTATTTTATATGCATTGGTTTTTGTTTTGTTGTTTTTTACCTGCATGTATGTCTGTGAGGGTGTCTTGGAGTTACAGACACCTGTGAGCTGGCATGTGGGTGCTGGGAGTTGAACCTGGGTCTTCTGGAAGAGCAGCCAGTGGTCTGAACTGCTGAGCCGTCTCTCCAGCCCAACTTGAGCATGGCTCCTCAGTTCAACCTTGGCCCATTTGGAGCACTGATGCTCTCTAACCAATATTAAAATGTCCCATTAATACTTTTTGTTGCACACTCGGGAGGCAGAGGCAGAGGCAGAGGCAGGCAGATCATTGTGAGTTTAAGGCCAGCCTGGTCTACAAAGAGAGTTCCAGGACCGCTAGGGCTGTTAAATAGAAAAACCTTGTCTCGAAAAACAAAAACAAACAAACAAACAAAAAAACAGCATCAAAAAATTGCATTTCATGGTTTGTTTTTTTTTCCCCCCCAAGTTTCTCTGTATAGTCCTGGATGTCCTGGTTTCACTTTGTAGACCAGCCTGGTCTGAAACTCAGAGGTCCACCTACCTTTGCCTCCCAAGTGCTGGCATTAAAGATGTGCAATACCATCACCTGTCACAGCTAAGACTTAAAAAATAACTGACGTCCTTCTGAATGAGTATTAAGGAGCCTCCCTAGGGTCTTCCTTGTTACTTAGCCTCTTTAGGTCTGTGGGTTGTAGTGTGGTTACCCTGTATTATGTGGCTAATATCCACTTATAAGTGAGTACATACCATGCATGTCTTTCTGGGTCTGGGTTACCTCACTCAGGATGATCTTTTCTAGTTCCATCCATTTGCTGCAAATTTCATAACTTCCTTGTTTTAATAGCTGAGTAGTATTCCATTGTATAAATGGACCATAATTTCTTTACCCATTTTTTGATTGAGGGACATATAGGTTGTTTCCAGATTCTGGCTATTATGACTAAAGCGTCTATGAACACAGTTGAGCAAATGTCCTTGTTGTATGGAGAATCTTTCGGGTATATGCCCAGGAGTGGTATAGCCGGGTCTTGAGGTAGCACTATTCCCATTTTTCTGAGAAAGCACCAGATTGATTTCCAAATTGGTTGTACAAGTTTGCACTCCCATCAGCAATGCAGGAGTGTTCCCCTTTCTCCACATCCTCGACAGCATGTGCTGTCACTTGAATTTTTGATCTTAGCCATTCTGATAGGTATAAGATGAAGTCTCAGAGTTATTTTGATTTGCATTTCTTTGATGACTAGGGACATTGAATATTTCTTTAAGTGTTTCTCAGTCATTCAATGTTCCTTTGTTGAGAATTCTGTTTAGCTCTGTACTCCATTTTTTAATTGGGTTATTTGGTTTGGTTGTATTTAATTTCTGGAGTTCTTTATATATATTTTGGATATTAGCCCTCTGCTCGAAGTAGCGTTGGTGAAGATCTTTTCCTAGTCTGTGGGCTGCCGTTTTGTTCTGTTGACAGTGTCCTTTGCCTTACAGAAGAATAGACACCAGGAGCAGTTGAGAGGGAACAGGATGTCAGCCTACATAGAGGTCCTCTGAGAGATGACCCAGCAAGGGATCTATGCAAGCTGAGACTCGCAGCCAAACTTTGGGTGCCGGGAGTCTGATGGCAGAGTGGGGGATAGAAGGACCCGGTGGGGACAGGAGCTTCACAAGGAGACCAATGGAGCCAACAAATCTGGTCCCGGGGGGCCTGCAAAGACTGATGCACCACCTGAGGACCATGCATGGAGAGGACGTAGACCTCCTGCTCAGATGTAGTCGACAGGCAGCTCAGTCTCCATGTGGGTCCTGTAATATGGGGAGCAGGGGTTGTCTCTGACATGGACTCCGTTGCTGGCTTTTTGATCACTTCTCCCTTGTGGGGCAGCCTTGCCAGGCCACAGAGGAAGAGGATGCAGGCATTCCTCAGGAGACTTGATAGGCTGGACTCAGATGATAGGGGAGGAGAGTTCTCTCTTTGTGAGGACTATGGGAGGGGGGGGGGGGGGCAGAGGGAAGGTGGAACAGGGAGGAGACAAGAGAGGGGATCTACAATTGCCATGTAAAGTGAATACATTTTTAAAAAATTAAAAAAAAATTGATGTCACAAGAGTAAGGAAAGCTATTTCCCCAACCTAAGGAATTATATATACATACATACATGCATATATTTTATATACAGATATATTCACATATGCATATACACAGCCATTAACTTACAACATGAAATATACTTCTAAAGGTTACATATTTTAACAGCCGTTATGTTTTGTTTGCTATCTTGCATTAGTCCACTAGATCTCTCTTCAAAGTGAACTTGTATTAAAATTAAACCCTCCAAAACCAAACCAAAGATGCATGTTTTCCTTCTCAGTATCCTCCAGGCTTTCTCTCAGGAAGGGCTGTTGTTTTTCCCATGAGACAAGGATGTAGCCCAGGCTGGGCGGGAACCATATAGCCAAGGATGACCTTAAACTTCAGGTCCTCCAGCCCTAGTGGCAGGATTGCAGGTACATGGCACCAGGCCCGCTTTATGAGGTGCTGAGGTTGAAGCTCAGGGCTTCCTGCATGGGGGGCGTGCACTCTATCAGTGCGGGGTCCATCTCCAGCCAACCTCTATAGAAAGAGGCTTAGATAAAGGCTGTGTGTCAGTCTGCCTTCTGTTGCCATGACAAACACTGTAGCTATGTGTCAGGGTAGACAAATGGGTGCACCGAATGTTACACAAGTCTGAGTCATTTAGGCGTTAAAAGGCACAGTAGAGCTATGTATCCTGTCAGCTCTTACCAAGGGAGGTGTAAGGACATAGGCAGTCCTAATGTAACGTGTGCATCTTGGTCTGGTACCCAAGGCTGATCACTGAGCAGGCTTGTTTTCAACCAGAGGCTTCTGTTTCCCAGGGCTGGCCACAGAGTGACAGCATTGTCCTCTCAGCACTTGACACAGAGGCCTCAAGTACCCCTTTGATGAAGTGTGGACAAAGGCCACCCAGACGGACAGGGAGCTGGAACTCTGTTAGTGATTGTGTGCGAGGCAAACAGAGTCTGAACTGCGCTTTCTTGTTAAGTAGCTACGAGATACCATTTTCTACCATAAACAACTGAGTCAGAAATGACTAAATTGACTGTCAGTCTGAGAAATAACTATACAGTCTTCTGAAATACTCCCAAATAATATCACTCAAATGCCACTGATTTGTCAAAGAAAAGTTTATTTGGTTATTCTAGACAAATGAAGCTAATGCATACAATTATGGGATAGGACAAAATGTAACACAGAGCTACTCAGCAGCTGCAGACGTTTACGGAGCACGGTGACATGACGTGGCACTGTTTACATCAAAGTGTTCTATATGGGCCTTTTCAAAAATTCAGCGAGAGTTTAAGATTGTAAGAAATCTGGAGGCTGGAGAGATGGCTCAGCTGTGTTGAGGACTTGCTGCTCTTCCAGAGGACCTAGGTTTGGTTCCCAGCACCCACGCTGGGCAGCTCACAACAGTCTATTACCTCAGCTTCAGGTGCCCTCTTCTGGCCTCTATTGGCACTGCACTCACATGCATAACACACCCACATGATTAAAAATAAGTCTTTAAAGGTTTTGTTGTTGTTGTTTTTTGGCAAATTTGTGCTCACTTAACTTCAAACACAAAATTATTAAGTTATTTCCAAAATAGAAACTTGGAAAGGCTAGGACCTTATAGAATTCCCTTAGAAAATCCCAAGGAACTAGTTGTCCTTACTGAGACTGATTCCCCGTCAATCATTTGCACAAATTCTAAGATTCGTATGGTTTATTAGGTAGCTTTTGATTTAGACATAAATTTTATACAAAATATGTATGTAAAAGCCCTGAGGCATTTCTATTTATTCATATGTTCAGTGTGTTCTGGCCTGAACAACAACTTACTGGAGTGAGAACTTTAGTGCTATGAACACAAAGGATCGAGATCTTTACCCTGCTTTTCAATCATCTTTAAGGGTCATTCTGAGCGACTGTATTCTGCATGAGCTTGACAGCAGAATCCAATGGACTGTCCAGTCCCGGCGGTTCCCACCCTCAGCCTCCTTCCTGAGGGCATGAACTCTCCAGAAACCGAGGAAAGCTAACTTCCCTTGACTGGGAAAATGCATAACACCCATATTATACACAATTCCAAAGCATTCTTGGGAACTCAGGACCCTCAAGCTAGAAATTCCTATTTTAAAACCAAGAGACAAGCCAGTTATGTTGCTGAGGCAGGGGGACGACCCCAAGTGGGGTTTACAGAGTGAGGGGCTGCTGTGGGAAGAGCTGGCCCATCAGACACTGTCTCCTTTCACTTCGTTGCTTATTAGTAAACATTTTATTAACACTATTGAATGGCTGTCTTCAGACAAAAATAGTTGTATTTTCCACTCCAAATTGGTTAAATTCTCAACGTTGAAACTCCAGGTATATTTTCCTTTGTTAGCCTTCAGAGCTAGTCTCTGAAAACAAGCAGGCTAAAGTCCACCCCTTAGGACAGTGCACACGTGCCCAAGTGCTGCCAGGTACTTGGCAGACAACACTGACCCCTGCTCCTTTTTTCTTACTTTGAACCAATTCAACAGACACTATGGCCATGGAATGTATGCAAAGTCTTCCCTATGCACCAGGGCAGGAAGCACGTCTACTGCTTGTTCTTTTAGGTTTTTTTCGAGACAGGGTTTTCCAGTGTAGCCCTGGCTGTCCTGGACTCACTTGGTAGACCAGGCTGGCCTTGAACTCACAGCCTGCCTCTGCCTCCTGAACAGGAGTACTGGGATTAAAGGCGTGCCCCAGCCCTTCACTTTTGAATGAACCAGCCATATCAAAACCCATCTAATTAGTTCCCAGTTGCCAGAGCAGTTGCTGAAGTTCCTTTTTGTAGATTCTGGTACTGACCCATTGCCCATGCCGGCCGGACCTTAGCCTGAGAGAACAGCTGCGGCAGTGAGCGGCTAGGACCTACGATTTAGTGGGACTCCTGCATCAAATCATGTCTCTAGGTTCAGGGTCAGCCAGCAATGCTCTCATAAGCACCATCTCTGCACTCAAGAGTGTGTGAAGAGCAAACACAGGACATTAAATCCAGGGAAAGGTTCAACTATGAAAACGGTTTTGCCAAGGAAGCTACAACTCCTCCCATCCCTTTGATACAGAACGCCCTTTCTTAAACCCTTGCGTCAACAAGCTTTTTTCATTTTTCCCTTGTATACATTAAACACTAGAACCTGCCTTTCAGGAGCTATGGCTCAGAATGGGAGAGGGAGTATATAGCCCTCTGACAACCTAAACTTAAGAATTTACATTTGGTGGTAAATGTTTTACAAGTGAAAATGCATTGTTATTTCTCCACTGACTATACGGCTTCCCATGTGTCCTACAAAAACCACAGCCAGGCTATTTCCCCCGCACTAGTCAATGTAGCGTCCCACTTCTGGACCTACTATGCACCTAGTGAGAGCTGAAGGAGGTTCTATGTACAGCATTCCTGGCCTTGCTTGTGTTCCATTTAAAATATGTTAGGTATGCTTAAAAAATAGACACACAGTAAAGGTTTTAAAGTTTCTCTTTGAAAAGATGGTATCTTACAGTACATATAAAAATACTCTGAAAATACATACGACTTCATTTACAAAACACGGAGTCAACAGATTACAAGAATTACATGGTTGTGGATTTTTAATAAACCGAGCATGCATTCATGAAACTTAAAAAATATTAAGAAATGCACTGAAAAAAGCAGTGTAAAAAAGACAACTCATATAGTTAAATAAAAACTACAAAGGTCCTGAGCCAATTAATGGTTGGTAACAATGCCATTCGGAGTGCCTTAGGCAGACTTTGACAGAGCCACTGCTTACTCTGCATGCCTGGACCATGGGCACTGCGGGCTCTGGTGAGGGGTTAGCATGCGGAGTTAAGTTTATACTTCAAAGTACAGGTCTGCTGAACTGAAAGGTGTCTATCACTGATGGTGGGATGAATTCTCTCTGTAAAAATACCAATCAGCCAACAAGAATGTCACGAGACAGTAAGACATGAGCAATGTCACCATTCATGTACTGACTTTCAGTCTCCTGGTTGTAGTTTGATTTGCAGTAAAGATGCGTTTTGAAGGCCTCCATGGGAGACAAAACATTATGGTGCCCAACTCCTGTGTGGTCACTGGACTGATCCTCCCTGGTAACTACGCAACATCTGGACAAAAGCACACAACACAGTTTAAATACTTATGTGCCAATCTGGACAAAATAATTTAAGTCAACAAAATAGATATCTACACAAATGAAGGAAGCAGGAAAGATATGTCACAGTCATTAATCTCAGGTTTCACAAAGTGGCTTCAATGCTAAAGTAAACATGTAAACATTAGGAAATTACAAGACAGCTTTTTTTAAAACTTTTTCAGCTCTATACAATGATTACAACATAAGACAAAAAAAAAAAAAAAAAAAAAAAAAAAAAAAAAAGAAAAAAAAAAGAAAGAAAGAAAGAAAAAGAAAAAGAAAAAGAAAGAAAAGAAAAGAAAAGAAAAAAGAAAGCAAAAACAGTTCAGGACTTGTATCAGAGTCCAGGTGGCCAAGAACTGGTTCCCATAACAGAGATACAAACATCAAAAGTTAAGGCAGTAAAACCTCAAATGCAGAGCCATAATATCGTAGGTGACGTTTGCTAGCAGGGGATCCTCAGAGCGTATGTAGCAGTCAGTAAGCAAGTGCTACCGCATCTCAAGGTTCAAGTGTGAGAGTTCAAAAGCCACTCCAACTGTCACCTGTATGTACAGCAGCTACTTCTCTTCTGAAGACTGGCTGCCATCTACACCGCTGTGACTGCAGGTTCACCGAGGTGAACAGGCACTGCTATTACCGATTAAGGGTCAGTCGGATGGAGTTCTTGACGACACGGATGTTGCTTGCTGGAACTGGAGATGATGAATCTGGCAGTTCTTTACTGGGTAGTCTCTATTAGAAAGAAAACAGAACAAAACAAAACAAAAGGTGTGTATCTACGTGCACACAGGCTCATTTGACAGATGAATGCCTCACACCCCTAAGGGTCACACGATGCTCTCCAGCCCTCCCCTTCCCCTTTCAGTCTAAGGACTTGTTCGTTCTTGGGCCTTTTTTTTTTTTTTTTTTTTTTTAAACAGTCAAAATTGAGAAGCAGAGTGGGAAAAACATAGACATGACCGTAATGTGAGGAGGACTCTGAGGAGGGCTTGTTAGCTCACCATGCCTAAGATCTCAGGCCTCCTCACAGCTGGGCCATGATGGTGACGGAGGTGGAAAGCCCTCCATATCTGAAGTAAAGGTGAGCACCATACAGGAAGCTCTGGTACCTAAGAGTCATGGCCCTCAGTGTGTAACACACAGTATAAACCTTGTCAATCGTCAGCTGGCCGGGGATGTGGTTGGGGAGACCACTTGTCTGGCACGCATGAGGTTCTGGGCTTAATCCCCAGCACCATAAACAAGGAAATACCCTGGTAAAAAGTTCAGGCATACAGAAAAACAGAGACCAGGGGAATAAAAATGTATATAGCACAAGCAAACTTCAGACATTGTACATTTTACTCAGTCATCCTTTATCCCTGGATACTTTGTCTGGTTGGAACTCAGATATCTACCTGCCTCTGCCTCCCAAATGCTGGCATTAAAGGTGTGGACTACCACCCTGGCTGTACTTGAAAGATTTTAAAGCATAATCATGTGATTCACTGTTTTATATTTTAATATCCAACCCAATATTTTTCTTGCATTACCACATTTAATATACACTTTGTAACACAGTCTTACAGTGTGAGCTGTGTAGCTGAAAAGGCCTGTGAAGATCTTACTTTGTTTTCAAAGAGTCTGACAGGGTAAAGGTTGACTATAAAGAAAATTTAGATTTAGTTTTAGCTTCTTTCTCTTTGATTCCTTTGGGATCAGGCAAGAGCGGGGAGAAGTATCCAGCTGTCGTGCAGGGCAGTGCTGGCGGCACAGGCAGGAAGGACCTGGAGAAGTGTGCCTACGGGGCTGCCCGTGTGCAGAGCCCCTAGCTAGGAATTCCTGCCAGCTCAGGCTGGAGCGCCCCATCCATTTCCAGATGCATCTCTCTGGTGTACTCAGGCACTGCAGCCTCTGTCAAGTCCACCCGTCACCGGCACCAGCTTGGTTTTCAACGCAGGGACTGTCTCCACAAGATCTGAGATGGTGGTGAATGTGGTAGGATGTGTCATTGCTCAGTCTTTCCTTGTACTGACTTGCTTTGACAGCTTGTCACAAGCTACCCCACGACACTGCCGAGAGCGGAAGCTTGTGGAGTGCACTGGGCTTTTAGCACTTTCAATGTAATGACGGGTGGTGCGAATGTTTGCTTCCTCCTTTTGGGGTGACGTCTCTTCGGCTGCCTGGGGACTGCTGTCTTGTTGGCATCTGACAGAGTGGGTAACGAGGTCAGCACCATCATAGCCGGTCTCCTTCTCCCTCTGAGTTGCCTTCTCTCTTTTCTCTTCTCCTTTAGCGGTTTCTGTGGGGGGCTCTTGGGCATCTTGGTGTTCTTGCTGGTCAAGCTCATCTACAAGGATTTCCAAGGCGCTAATGACAATTTTATTGGACATCATGTATCCTAGTTTTAGGTTTTTCCTTTTCTTTTCTTTGATTTCTTGGTATTTTTATTTTTTTTCAACACAGGGTTTCTCTGTCACCCTGGTTATCCTGGACTTGCTTTGTAGACCAGGCTAATCTCAAACTCACAGAGATCCACCTGCCTCTGTCTCCCCAGTGCTTGGATTAAAGCTGTGAGCCACCACGCCCAGCTTAGATTTAGTTTCTTAATAAGTGTTTGTGCTTGTTTTTACCTACAGAGCTACCCCTACCATCTAGTACCTTTTTGCGTGACGTATCAATAGTTGGAATGGGCATAGATCCTCCACCAGTTGCATCCTAAAAATAGGAGAATTAAAGATATAGGTTTAAATTTTCTTTCAATTTACACTTATTCCTACTTAAAATAAATCATAACTAAAGCCTGATGACTCTGAAGTCTTCTGTGGTACTGTCCACATCTACTGCTCTTTAAGGTCCCATTTGAAGTGCAACATTAACACATTTACCATTGGTTTTCTTTTCCTATCCTCGGCAGCACGGGAGTCCTTAAATGCTGACTCAAGTCGAATAAACTACAATATAAACAATAAAAATGAGTTGCTACTATATATCTTCAAAGACCATACAACACTATATAACCCAAGAAACTAGTCAGTCTATCATCAAATACTACAATAATTTAATTAAAGATTTCAATTAACTACAACTAAAATTAGACTGAATTCAACTGCTACCTTTAATTTTTGCAGTGTAAGTGATCTTTTCAGTTAGGTCAATTCAGATTCTAACAAGACATATTTTGCCACCATCTGCTGGAAGCAGAGGAGACCCACAACACAGAGGAAAGGGCACAGTCACCGCTGTGTGCCTTAGCTTTTGTGTATGTCAGGAAACAGAGCAGCCACGCAAACTCTCAGACTTCGCTAATTTAAGATGAACAACAATTATTGTTCCTTAGGGGTTTGGAATCTTCCAAATGGAAGAATTCCCAGTGGAAAACTTAGATATAGTTAAGGAGAACGGTCAGCTTCTTTACTATTATTTTAATAAAAACAAAACAAAACAAAAAGAGTGATCACTACTAAAGTCCTAACGTTACCTTTTCTATATCTTTCAACCTCTTAGAAGTCCCATCTGTAGGTGGTGAATGGGATCTTTTGGGTGTAACATTCTTACTAATACTCGATATTCCGTTTAGATGTGGTTGACTCTGGACAGGGTTGTGGGGTGTTGTCATTCTAGGAATAACATTCCGCCCTACTACAGTAGGAATGGTGCATACAGCTGGGGAAGGTACAGTTTTTACTGAAGGGTCAACCTCTGAAAAGACAAAAACAATTTTAGTAATCAAATATATCTGTAGCAGGACTGTTAATGACAGAAGTTCAGACACCTACTTGCACCGAT
Source organism: Acomys russatus (assembly GCF_903995435.1). NCBI lineage: Eukaryota > Metazoa > Chordata > Mammalia > Rodentia > Muridae > Acomys > Acomys russatus. The sequence continues at coordinate 6,534,848 of NC_067158.1, read as the reverse complement.
GACTGGAATAGACAGCCCCTGAGCTGGGGGGACACTTGGCAGCTTCTCCACAAGCACAGTGGCGGGCTCAGCACTACTCCTAGTTAAAGTGTAAAATTATCAGTATTAATTCATTTCACTATATGCATCTTAAGGCTCTCATTTTTAACATTTTAACATTACTACTTTCCAGTATTCTAACCTTACTCACTAGAAGAACAGAGAAAGCCAGGTAACACAATGAAAGTCAAGAGAAAGGTCTAGGTAGGAAGTCTGCACCTTCATCTGTTCTGCAGGGTTCCACAAGCCCTAGCCTGGAGCAGCTCGTGCAGCACCGCCCCAGGTGCTGATGGTCCTAAACAAGACACTAGGAGCTAGCAAGAGAAAAGCCTGTAAACAACGAAAACAGCTCTTCTAGGAAAGGCACAGAAGGTTCCATCACCCTCCAGTGAGCAGACGGAAAGGACAGTTCTGACCCACACCTCTCTGCGGCTCCTGTGGGGCTGTCTGGGCTGGACGGCTTATTCGCAGACACCGGAGAACTGAAGGGTGTTCCACTGTCAGTGTCTCTGGAGCTATCCAGACAATTGCTATCTAGTGATGACCGTTTGGACTGAAGGCCACCTGAGCTCCGAGTTACATCAGGAAGACTCTGCCAAAAGAGAAAAAAAAAAAAAACAAAACCAAAAAAACCTCTCAGGATTTCAAAAGCAAATGGAAATGCAGACTACCTTCAATTCTGCAGCACACAAAAGCCAGCTGTCTCCGTGATGAGGTGAGACATCAGACGGACTGTCTACACCATGTTCACATGTGGTCTCAAGACAGACTGTCTCCAGGGAACCACGCTGCAGTTGGGTTCCACCCACCTTTTTCTTCTTCTGCAGAATCTCTGCTGGTAGGTAATGATGAAGTTGTTTTTTCTTTACATGTGTGGCTTCAATTTTCATTCCATCCTTTAGCATATTTATGTTGTTTGCCTGCCTGTACACTGTAACAATGTTAATATGTTAGATGGGAAATTTCTATCGGAACCACAAGCTGTTCTTTTCTGAAATGTATAAACCACCCATGCCCCACTAAACACATGCCCTTTATGGAACAAATATTTCTAAAATTCTTCCACCATGTCACAAGACTATTTAAGAATCTACTGGTTCTATATGTGTATCTTCTGAAAGCTTTCTTATAATCAACCTCACTAATCTCATTAAGAAACAAATATACACCAAAAATTTTCCCCAAATCTCTGATCATAATTATTTGTCTGAATCTATAATTCTTTTTCTTTGTGTGTGTGTGTGTGTGTGTGTGTGTGTGTGTGTGTGTGTGTGTGTGTGTTGCCGGCACATGTGTCTGTATGCTATGTCATTCCCTGCAGAGGTCAGAAGAGAGTACTGGATTCTCTGAGACTGTAGGGACAGACAGTAGTTGTGAGCCTCCATGCGGGTGCTGGGGAAGCAAGCCTTAGGCCCTCAGGGGAGTAGATGGAACTATGAACATCTAAGTTGTCGCTACAGCTACCTAAGATAATCTTATATTAACTATCCACAATGCAGTTCAGGGTCTCCTCCTATGCTGAGACTTTTATTATTGCAGCCTGCATTAGACGTGAGAGGTCAGAGGCCATCCGCAGTCTATCTTCAGTGTATAGGCGGAAAAATTTGTCTCAGAAAGCCTGGGACACCTTGTCTACATCAGAAGACATATGGCTCTAGATTTCTGTTTTAGTGCTTTTCATACTTTGTGAAGACCAGTTGTACTATCATAAAAATTAAGGTATTTTGTGTCTAGCCAATTAGATTTTAAGTCTCCTGAAGACAGGGACAGGAAGGTTGTTTTGCACTGCAAATACTATGAATGTAGCATATTATTTAATACTGTGGGACCTAGAGTATCTACATGCAGAAAAAATACTTTAAAAATCTAAAAAACAGAGTATCTCAGCTTTCTCTTTTTGAGACATCTAATCCCTAATGATATTCATAATTTCATTCTAGATTGTTCAAATCGCAGACTTTCTGGTTCCTTCCTCAGAATGTGATTAAGTGGTTTTAGGGTGAAGCATAGGAATCTACATTACCGTGACAAACATGAGGGCTAGCTCAAAAGAATTTTATACATTTTACAAACGCTTGTGTGCCACTAATAACAATATGAATGTGTATGCTATTTCAAAACAATACTAGCCCAACTTATAACAGACACTCCAGAGAGCTGTGGCTAGGGCTAGTTATGAAGGACAATTTTTTCTATTGGTCTTAAAACATATTCAGCAAATCTGTATCTACTGATAATTATTTAACACGAAAAACATTAAAAAACTCATTTTTATGGACTGCAATTATAAACCCTGAGTGAATACATAAGAAAGTCATCTGTAGAATTTAGCTGTATTTTAAAACAGAAAATATATTAAGATGGTACAAAATTTAAATGATTTGGGAGTATCTAGGGAGTCTTCTCACTCCTGTCCCCTGGGTGCACTGGGTTGTTCCTAGACTAAGAAGCAAGCAGCAGTGCCTTAAAAAAAATAAATAAATAAAAGCACCCGCCTGCCAGGGACAGCCTCTCCATTTGTAAGTATAACTCCTTTTTTCATAAATGGCAGCACCTTGGTCCATTATTCTGCCCTATAATGTCTTGGGAAATTCTTTTTCCTTTTTCTAAACAGTAGCACCAATTTCTACAACAGGAGTACCATTTAATTTAAGCAAATCGGGAACCAAAAAATACCTCCAGCTAGCCTTTAAACAGATGATACTGAGCTACAGCCATGGTTGAGAATCACAGCCCCATGATTGCAAAGTCTTACCTGTATCAGTAAATGACTGTATATCATATGTCAAGTCTATGTTAACACTCTCTGCATTTTCTACTCTCCGAAAAATTATCCCGAGGAACCACATTGATACGTAATTGTTGCTATAAAGTAAAATTTAAAAATTTCCATTAATTTTTTCCAATCTAACAAAGGCTAATGGGTAATTAAACTTAGTTTTTATTTCTCAACCTACTAATAGATTTTGTGACCAAATTCTTAAACTATATGCAGACCTTTGGTGTAGCTGCTTAGTACTATTTTTAAAAAAGATTAAAATGTACCGAAGAATGACTTGTTGAACATTTCAAAGATGTCCTAAAACTGCTACGGAGACTTTGCTCGGGTTAGTGACTACCACAGTGTGTACTTATATGACACACACAGACACTCACAGTCAAAACATACGTCATCCCTCCATCAATGGCTGCTAAGGACAGTCTTAAAACTCCTCTGAAACAATGTATATGTCAAGTAACATTAGTTAAGAAATTTATTTAGGGACAACTTACGCTTTATGGTGTTCCTTATTCCCTGGGAATGACTGGGGATTCACATGGGCAAGAGTAATAAATTCGTTCCGTTCCAAGTTTCCAACGAGCACACGGATTTTAGATTCAACTAATCCAACCCTGAGATACACAACAAGATTTCTATCAAGTCATATACAATCTGACAACTGTACTAGGTAAACCAAGTAATACATCAACTATGAAGCTTCTTGGGTTCACGTAAAAAGACAGTCCAATTACAGTGGGGATTAGATGGGGCAGCAGTGTGGCTCGCCAGGTCGAAGCGTTGCCACACAAGCCTGAGCACCTCAGTTTGAGCCCTGGCAGCCAGGGGAAGGAGCGCGCTGAAGGCTGTCTCGTGATATCCACGCTGCTGCAGCAGGAGCATGCTCACACGGTAATAACAAAGTAAGACATCCATCAGGCAAATACCAAATGTAAGTGACTTTCTGCTTACAGAAGAACTGATATAAATTTAACGTGTTTCTGACTATAGAAATACCCAGTCTTAGCCAGGCACAGTGGCGCACGCCTTTAATCCCAGCACTCGGGAGGCGGAGGCAGGCAGGCCTTTGTGAGGTCGAGGCCAGCCTGGTCTACAAAGAGAGTCCAGGACAGCCAGGGCTACACAGAGAAACCCTGACTCAAAAAACCAAAACCAAACCAAAAGTCAAACCAACCAACAAACAAAACCCCAGCCTTGGTTAAGGCTGTATTAGTCAGGACTTGCACATAAGCACAAGTTGTTGGTGTGGTTTTCAATCTTTTCTACCTTCCTAACCTAGGTATACACCCTAAGGCTAAGCTACCTTTAAATAATATGAACAGGAAAAGCTAATATAGGCACATAATTCCTGCAATAAATATACTCTAATTTTGACAAAAGACTGGACTTTCTATTTCAAAATGTCACTAAATTTAAATCAGATATTAGAAAAACATACAGGTTTTGCCAGATTTCTACAACTTAATTTCCTCTCATTTAAGATATATGACTGTCAGCTATGTATTTATCAACTATGTATTTATTAGTGACTATAAGTCATAATAATTTCAAGAATACTTTTAAATATTTTCACTTATAAAAGAGGAAACTGTGTTTCAATGGTAGGTGCAAGAAAATCTGAGTGACTGCAGTGTTGTCCTCAAATGAGAAGTAAACTTTTCCTATTAAGTACAAACAGCACATTTTTTGGGCGTTTGAGCTGTACAGTCTCTGGGCAGCTATTTACTTTGCTATGCAGCAAAGAGAAACATCCAGTCACATATTGGTGGATTGTTGTTGACCAGTAAGATCTCATTACAAGGAGCAGACTGAACTTGCTATAGGCTGCAGTTTCTGGAATCCTCATCTAGACAAGTTAAATACTGCATCAGTAAGAACTAAATTTCCAGAGAAATAAAAATCCTTGAAGCATCAGGTCAGATTGGAAGAAACCACAGGTGAGACACCTTCTGCCCACAGGGATGTGAACATACCAACTGCGGAGAGGATGAATTTATATGCACTACAAAGATAGCTGCTGTCTGTGGTCAGAGGCTGTGCACTGCCAGCTACCATGAAAAGATATATAGCGTGTCTTCCCCTTCAGTTTTGGTGGGGGAAATAATAGTAAGCTGCAGCTGGGTGTCAGGGACATCTAGACTACTTCAAAACTTCACTTAAATTTGACTCTGAAATAAAGCAAGTAAGATCTGATGCCACGGCCTTCTATCATTGCTAATGCTGAATTCTATGGCATTTCTTTTTTGTTTTCCGGTTTGTTTGGTTTTTTGGTGTTTTGAGACAGGGTTTTCTCTGTGTCACCCTGGCTGTCCTAGACTCACTCTGTAGGCCAGGCTGGTCTTGAACTGACACAGATCCGCCTGTCTCTGCCTATGCTCCATCATGTACATCAGTCACCAATAAAATATACTACATTAAAAAGAAAGTTTTACTTACTTATTTTATGTACATGACTACTTTATACCTGCAGGCCAGAAGAGGGCACCAGATCTCATCATAGATGGCTCTGAGCCACCATGTGGGTGCTGGGAATTGAACTCAGGTCCTCTGGAAGAGCAGGTGGTGCTCTTAACCTCTGAGCCATCTCTCCAGGCCCAAAAATACTACTTTTGAAAGCTAAGCAAGACACTATTTTATAAATGGAAAGCGCCATGTAACTATTGCTATCAGTAGATAAGAGCTAACAGTAGACAGAGAGCTTGAGAGAGAAGCCTTACCATTCTAGATGATTCTCTTCTGTCGATGCACTGGCAGTCAATACTATATAGTGTCTTTAAAGGATGTGCAGCAATAATCAAGAAAAGGCAGAAACATCGTTAGTCTGAATTTTTAAAATCTGTTTTTATTCTTCTTCCCAATGAGCAAAACTGTACAAGTACACAGTTTCTGAAAGCTACAGATTACTCTATTTCACAAAACTGTAGACCCTACAACTAAGAAATATAAGTGACGCCAGACGAGCTATTTCTAGAATGAGGGAGCCCTTACCCCACAGGATTTCCATTAGCCTATTCTCTACCTTGCTTAAGAAACCTGAGTAACACCTGTCCTCTATCACAATTAGCTTCTCATGTAAATTCTTACTAGACATGTACTGGCTCACACCTGTAAGTCTACTACTCATGAGACTGGCCAGGGATAGTCAGGCCAACCCAGGTGACTCTGAGACCAGGCTCTGTCTCAAAAAACAAAGCAAGGGTCCAGCAAATGGTTTAGTAGGTAAAGGCACTTGTCACCATACAGTCTACAGAAGGCAGTTCTAACACCTGCCTCTGTCCTCTGTCCTCCACATGAGGACTATGGCATGCATGCCCACAGTCATACATAATCTAGCCCCCTTAAAGATAAAACATGTAAAACCCACCAACAAAAACCTAAAAACAAGACAAAAATTGACATTTTTTCCTTGATAAAAGTTTAAATACCTGTATTTTTGAAAAAAATTTGGTGGCTCTAATAGTTTGGACCAATCTGATTTCCCTTGAAGAATTTCATCTGTAACTGCAAGCCCTAAACAAAAACAAAAACAAAGGGTTTTTAGAAGCTAAGTCTAATTTTGAAAAGTGACCAGTTTTTTAAAATCATTCTACCCAAACCATTTAACCAAGCAAATGCTTGACTTAGAAAATATAAGCATTATATTGGACTGGTTCAAATTTTGGCTTTAACATTACGTATTTTTTAAAGCATTTTAAGTTTTAAAAAGAACTGAGGGTTACAGAATTCTAACTGGCAATCAATAGCTACAATATAGAATAGAACTGTCAACCAACAGCTTGGTAAGGGACTATGGAAGGGACAGAGGGCCAGACACATTTACCTTGTTTAAACTCTTCTACCATTACTGTCCGAGTGGACGTAGACACATTGTACGTGGAGTTCTGCTGGGGGTAGGCAGGGGTGATTATGGGCATAAGATGGTACCTGTCTGATGGATTCACCTGTGAAATCAGAGCAGAGTAGTTACCTCTTCTCCTACACAGCAGTCCTCACCTTAGCTCCCCAGAGTCTGCAGAAGGTGAAATAGGAATTGAACGCTAAATCCCTCAATTCTAGGAAGTGTACTTCTGCTCTTCCGAACTGCATTTCTTCCTGAGGTCAGGCATGTTCGTCAGTCTCTGCAGAAGTTAACTTCTCCTCAGTAAAGCTATCAAATGATGCATCTTGTAAGCAAGTCTTTCAGAATTATCAAAACTACAGAGACATTATCTTCAATTTTATATAGAAATGAATCTCTACTGTTATTAAATTGGAATTTAAAAATTAAGATGGAAGCTATGTGAGAATTATGAATATGCTTTAAATTGTACTTCAAAGTATTTTTAAAAATTTATTTCAGTACTTTATTATAAGCAACTACTTGCGAGACAGTTTTTTTTTTGTTTTGTTTTGTTGAAACAGAGTTTCTCTGTGTAACTGCCCTGGCTGTCCTAGATCTTACTCACAGACACCTGTCTGCCTCTGCCTCCCAAGTGCTGGGATTGAGGGCATGTGCCACCACTGCCCAGCTGTGAGACAGTCTTTTACAATGGGTTAGGATACTGTTTTTGAATACCCACTTATCTGATCATATATGGGCAGTGTTTAATGCTATAACATTTGGATCAGCATTAGAATTCACACCACCTGCAACAAAACACACAACAATGGGAAGAAGAGAGCTGCTGCTGCAATAGAAAGGCATGCACGAAGATGAGCGGTCCTTAGTGAGAGTGAGATTTAGAGAAAGGCCTACTCCCAAATGGTTGGATAAAATTCCACAATAAATTCTCATACCCGAGGATCCCAGACAGGCAAATTCAAGTTGCTTTCTTCTGGTTGTTTCAACAGCACAGGATTTGGCCATTCCCTAACATGAATAAAGTAAATTAATTCACATACACTCTCATTTCAGATGCTATATAAAATATTATAAGTATTAAACTGTTTAATCTTCACATGGCAACGTACAAAGCACAAGAGGAAGACTCCATTTATTTGCTCTTCCTCAGAAACGGCAACTAGTCCTTTGTTAGTTAGAAGTCATCTGTTCCTTCCTTCTCACGTGCTTTCAGATTGGATTCTGAGGCTACAGTAACGGCAATAACTAATGCTTGCTAACATACTCACACACGAATGAAGCAGCTCTGATTACCATCTAAACTCTCCTAGGTGAGCTTAATGTACAAAGCCAAAGCCTATGAGGACGTTACTCTCTTAAGATAAGGCTCAGATTCACAGACTCAAGTGCCGCCCTACTGAGTTATTTAAAAGGGGACAGCAGTTAAAACACTGATTGCCACAGAGCACGCATGGGACAGACCTAGGCGCTCTGCACATATGTAACAGATGTGCAGCTTGGTCACCATGGGGACTCCTAACACTGGAGGAGGCGCTGTCTCTGACTCTGCTGCCTGCCTCTGGATCCCTCTCCAATAACTGGCCTGCCTCAACAGGACAAGTGGTGCCTAGTTTTACTGTAACTAAGGCTGGCTGATATCCGTGAGAGGCACCCGCCCTCTCTGAGGAGAGAGAGAAGAGGATGTGGGGGGAAGAGACATGAGTAGAAGGGATTAACAAGAAGGAGAGGAAATAGGGGAAGCTGTCACTGGGATGTAAAGGAAATAAAAAGTTAACAACAACAACAACAGCACTGATTGCTTATATAGAAGACCCAGGCTCAATTCCCAGCATCCACGTGGAAGGCTCACAATCGTCTGTAACTCCTGTTCCAGGGGATGTAATGTCCTCTTTGGGCCTCAAAAGACACACACGTTGTAAAGAAAACAGCCATATACATAAAATAAAATTAAAAAAGGAGACAAAACTAGGTGTGGTGACACACATCTGTGATCCCAATACTTGGAAGAATGAAACAAGAGGAATTCAAGTTGTTTAGAAGCCTGGGCTACAGAGTGAAGCCCTTTTTCCAAAAACATGACGTGGGCACCCCACAACCAAATTGTGTCACTTGTAATAACATTGACAGTATTGGAGGTCATTACATTAACTGAAATAGGCAAGGCACAGGAAAACCCTTCAGGATCTCACTCATAGGAGGAATCTAAAACATTGACCTCTAGAACGCGGAAGTAGAATAACAGCAGAGACTAGGAGAGCAGGGTAGAGAAAAGAAAACGCCGGCCAGTGGATGTTACGTTGGATACGTTTTGGTGCTCTGTTGCACAGTAGGGTGACTACAAGTAATGTCAATTGTACTATGGACTTTAAGAGCTAGAAGACTGTTCACCATAAAGAAATGATAGGGCTTTGAGAAGACATACATGCTAACCTTGATCTGATTGTATAATGTACATTATCTACCAAATATCATGGGCGCCTCATAAATACATACAACTTTTTTTTTTTAAAGATTTATTTATTTATACATATGTATACAATGTTTTGCCTGAATGTACACCTGCAAGCCAGAAGAGAGCACCAGATTTTATTATAGATAGTTATGAGCCACTATGTGGTTGCTGGGAATTGAACTCAGGACCTTTGGAAGAGCAGGCAGTGTTCTTAACCTCTGAGCCACCTCTCCAGCCCCATACATACAACTTTTATGTGTCAATTAGAAAAACTCATGCACTACTCCTGCCTAAAGCTCTCAAGCGCTAGGAGGATATAGGCATAAGCCACTGACTGTGCCTGGCTATAGTTCTTAAATTATCAAAAAATTTACATATTCATAGAAGTTAACAATTAAAGTATATATACTTACCATTTTGAAAACACTAAAAAAAACTTGTGAACTAAAGTTGAAGCGGCTGCATTTGGATACAGTTGGCAAGTTCTGGCAACTAGCATTGCCCAGGAGACTCCACCAAGGAATCCCAGCATATTGGAATAAATACCACGACCTAGGAAAACAAACATCTGTTAATTATTATTCAGATCTATTATGCTTGAAATAAAACAGGATAACTTCATTCAGTCATAAGATCAAACTCAAAATTGAAACGATAAACAAAGTTTTGCATTAAGCTCAGAAGAACGTTCCTGCTTTTGGCTCTCCACTCTGTCCCCTAATATACAATGGCCTCAGTTCTCTGCTTTAGTGCTGACTATCCTGGATAATTCTACTGAAATTATTCCTAAGTTCGTCACTGTCATCCCACCTCCCCCATTTTTGAAATATCTGGAGTTAAAAAAGAGAAATAAAGAGAAGGAAAGACACCTGGAGGTAAGTTTGTAAGAAAGAACATTTCACTAATAATCATATATATGGGTAGTATTTTAAAACCAAGCATCAAGTTGGTAACAAACATCATTATTTCATAGAATTTGGATACCTCTCTATTGTGAAGAATATACCAACAACATTAGTCACTTTTGAAATGATGTTTTTATAGAAATCTGAGAAACTGTCACCATACCTCATTAAATTTAATATGCCCTTATTAGCCAAGGTGACATTTACTTTATGTCATATAGAGAGGAGGGAAGTTCTTCAAAATATCAGCTTAGACAGGTTAAATGTAAAAACTATGCATGTAAAAATTGATAAAACACAGTTTAGTTTATAAGGAGAGACAATTTGTTCATGTTATCCTTTCAATACAAATCTCATTACCCTGACTATTCAAGGCCATATGCAAATAACACTTCCTTAAAGTCATTTTAGGCCTCCATTGTTCAATCTGATGGCCACAAGCAATATGTGGCTCTTTTTTGGTAAAATTCACACACCATAAGACTGATTCATTTAAACCTTTCCCGGTCATACCACTCCTTTCTCTGAATTCGGAGACCTATGCAACCACTCACCTGCTTTCTGCCTTTTATACATCTGTCCTAACTATGGACATTTCCATATGAATCAAGGCAGCCATATGTTGCTTTTTTTGGGTAACTTTTCACACTTAAGAAAGTGGTGTCAGCATTCATAGACGTTTTATCATTTGCCACTACTGCATTCCTTTTTATTGCAAAATAGTATTTGACAGTATAGACATGCCATGTCTGTTTATTCATTCTTCAGTGTATGAATATGTAACTGTGTTTACTCTTTGGCTATTATGGCTGGAGAGATGGCTCAGAGGTTAAGAGCACTGGCTGTTCTTCCAAAGGTCCTGAGTTCAATTCCCAGCAACCACATGGTGGCTCACAACCATCTGTATTGAGATCTGGTGCCCTCTTCTGGCCTGCTGGTTCACATGCAGGCAGAATAATAAATAAATAAAATAAAATAAATAAATAACTCAAAAAAAAAAAAAAAAAAAAAAAAAGGAATGACAACACTACATATGTACAAGATTTTAAAATAAACATTATCTTACCTTTCTTGGCATCATTTAATTATAATGAAATAAAACATAAATTTAAAGATTCAATTCCTTAGTTGGCTATTTCAAGTATCCAACAGCCACAGAGTTCGTTGGATTCGATACCACCACATAAAACCTTTCCATAATCAAAGTTTTATGGAGAGATCTGCTTAGACTGTGTGAGGCCTGGTGCTGGAGAGACAGTGCTGCTTCAGTGCAGTCACGCATGAGCACTAAGGTCAGCCAAGGGCGCTCCGTACACATAATGGCAGTCCTCACTGTTACAGTGCAGATGAGAAACGCATAGTGAAGAGGAGGAAAGAGAAAAGCAAACACCGGGGGGAAAAAAAAAGAGCCATCAAGAAAATTCACATCCCCGCTGGGCTGGAAAGGAGGCTGTCTGACCCATGAGCTGCTGCAGTGGGCACCCTCAGCACCCTGAGTACTGGAACAGCAGCAGGAGCCACCAGTCCTGTCTGTAGCTGTGGGGTTCCTTTGTTAAGACAAAGTTTTGCTGGCCTTAAATATGTGACCCTCCAACCTCAGCCTCCTGGACACACTGGAATTATTGGCATGTACCACCATACCCAAGCTGTGTTTGTTATTACAAAGGAATTAAATAGCATTAAAAAATTAAGTTTACAATGAAAAAGTTACAAGCTATAATTAATTTATAATTGAAGAAAGAAAAGACTTTTCTAACCCAGTGAGTCATAAAGCCTATAGAAGTGGTACTAATGTCCAGGCATTTACAATTACTCCCTACTCACCCCCTGAAAACAGCGTAAGTCCCGTGTTTTCCATTTGTCCTATGTGTCTCCCACAGATCACACGCTGTATTTTGCTGTGCCTTATTGAGTCTAGGTTTCATTTATACGAAAGCACTTAGCACTGTGTTTACAAAGGTCTACACTATCCACACAGTGTAAAGGCTACATAGGTTTTTAGGTGAGGAACAACAGCTTTCCAGAGCCCAGGTAAACAGCAGGCCGTACCAACTAGGTTTATGTGAGCACATTCTATTTACATAGCCACAAAAATCACCTAATGATTCATTTCTCAGATCATATCATCATTCTTTTTTGCTTTTAAAATTGTGTGTGTGTGTGTGTGTGTGTGTGTGTGTGTGTGTAGTGTTCATGAACACGTGTGTACAGGTACCTGCATATGCAGGCCAGAGGAGACCCTGGGTGTCTTGTTCTATCTGTCCCTGGCTGATTCCCTTGAGTGTTACCTCGATGAACTTGAAGCGAGGGCAAAGGCCACAAGCCTCGGAGAGCCTCCTACAGTGCTGAGGAGCCGTTCGCATGTGTGCTGGGGACTCAAGCTCAGCCCATGCATCAAGTGCTCTTAACCACCGAGGCCCTCTTCAGCCCTCATGTCTCCATCCTGAGGCAGTGTCTGACTGTAGTTACAAATAATACAGACCATGCTATGTCAGAGCAGAACTAAGCAAAGGGCCTTTTATGAGTCACACACAAACACACTCCCTCATATATATGTGTGTATGTGTCTGTGTGTATACATGCATACACACAGACCCACATACACACACCATTACACTTGGGAGCCATCTTTTCCCAATTTACAGGCCACCAGCCTTCAACAACATCAATAAGGGCAGAGTTTTCATGTGTTTCAATTACCACAGCATAAAATTAGAATTTTATAAACGACTTGGGATACTTACGTTTTGCCCACAATTTGACTGCTCTTAGGGTGAGTCTAAAAGTTTCTTTATTTGGCACTAAGTGCAAAATTTCATCAGTAACTCTACATCCTGAAAAAGACAAAACATTGATTTTTTACTAATGAGAAAATGCAGTTAATTCAACAGTCTCTTAAACTTCAGGCTCTGAAATGCTACAAATATGAATGACAGTAAGTCATTCTGACAGTAAGTCAGAATACATTTAAAGTTTGGAAACACACATGAAAAGGTCCTTTACTTTAGAGGGATTTAATCAGTAATAAAGGCCACTGTTGAAGAACAGACGGGTCTGAGTTCCTTTTCAGTTAATGCCTTCAAGTTTCAAACTTATTTAATACAAACCTTTCCACAAAGAAGTGTAATTCACTACCATATAAGTTGAGCATGGTGGTGCTGGACTTAAATCTCAGCACCCAGGAAGCAGAGATAGGTAGATTCTGAGTTCAAAGCCAGCCTGGTCTAAAAGCAAGTCCAGGACAGCCAGGGCTACACAGGGAGACCCTGTCTCAAAACCAACCAACCAAACAAACAAAATGTAGAAGAACAGACGGTGGGTCAGTGGCTTCAGACTTGAGGAAGTCTGAGGTCAGTCAGACTTATTTCTCTAAGAAGCCTGCTGTTACCTGAGAGGTCACACAGGCAGTGGCAACAGAGTACACAGTGTACAGCACATCTTCACCACCATCACAGGCTCACAGATCAGACAGAGCAAACAGGAGGAGAGAGGTCTGCCATCATGCCAGCTGTACACTAATGCATCTGTTATTTTCAAGGATACTAGGTTACTTTGAGATAATGACTGAAGATAAACAGGGTTACACAACTGGTTATTTAGTAGGTAATCTCCGATCTTGCCTCAAGGAAAACCTGACACTGCTTACTATGGACTTAGGCTTTCAGGTTAAATTAGTTATAAATCACTTGTCTGTGCTATTGGGAGCCTTCTGATACTTTCAAGACTTGTGACAGAATTGGTACTAATATTAATCAATATAATTTAAAACCTACCTTATAATGAGATCTGCTAACATTTGGAAGGTAAAAATAACTTTGTGAATTAACACTTTCCCAAAAGCCAGAGTATGATAGTAAAAGAACAAAACAAACAAACAAAAAACAAGCAAAGGCAAAAGGTACATTCAAAAGACAAGACAGATCACTAGATCAACGGATATTAATTTGATAGACTATATTATTAATTTATAATTGGTTTTTTAGTTCTAGTGAACTATAAATATTCTAAACATTTTTTACTTATAATATGGTAAATACTGACATATAATCCAAATGAACAAAAGTATTTTGGGGTTTTCAATAACTATTAAATATTTACAAGGCTTTTGAGACCAATATGTTTATGAACCACAATTCTAAACATAATCTTTCAAATAAATTGTGCTTTTTAGAATGTTTAAATGAAATTATACCATTTTCATACCGTAAATTAGGCTTTATAATTTCTGGTGTTGGTGATAGAATGCAAGATCTCTCATACACTAAACTATTCTCAGTTTTGTAGTTTGGCCAAGCCTTGAACTAGTCCATTAATAATTCTGCAAAAGGGCTTTATTTACTAAATTGTTTGCAAGGAGGTATCTGAGCTTTCTTTATAGAAACTTACCATTTAAACTCCGAATACACCGTATATCAAGGCTCCTCAGGCGAGAGTCGTCTCTTAGATCTAAATTATCTGATATGGTTTGTATTGCCAGTCTTGCAAAGACTAGATCAATCTTTGGGAAGAGGTTTAAAAAAAAAAAAAAAAAAAGACCAATATTACTTCTCCTTGCCCATTCTCCTCAGCCTCAACTCATAACACAAGAAGCTTTAATGATCAGTTGGGATGTCCCACTAAACTTCAAAAGGCCCAAGGTGACCTAACGTGGGACAGTAGCCACAAGTCTTGAAATAAAGATGGAAGATCCAACAAACATTTACATTAACTCCCTCTTGAAACTCAACTAATGTACTGAAAAGTTTTGTTTTGGTTTAGTTTAGTTTTGATTTTGTGACATAACCCACTAGAAAAATGAGACAAAAGAAAGAGCAGCAAAAGGCATGAGAGCTGGAAGGCAGGCAGACAGAAGGCAACAGACCCAGTCCACCTAAGACCTAAGAAAACAGATTTAAATGTTTTTTTTTGTTTTGATTTGTTTTGTTTTTTTTAGGGAAATAAGGATAGGTAGCTATGAATAAATACATAAATAAATTTATAAAAACATTTAGAAAATATATTTTTAGAAATTAAAAATAAGGCAGTGGAAATTATTACAACGCTTGAAAGACAAGAAAACACTAAGAGGCAGAATAAAAATATTAAGATGTGGTTAATTAACTAAGAAAGGAGAATTTTGTGCTTGTGTTTTTATTTACTTTCAAAGAAGGCTGTTCTCTGGAGACTCAACACGGAAATGTTAGGATTCCACCAAAAAAAAAAAAAAAAAAAAAAAAGGCTTGTGTGCAAACAAAGGCAGGAAATCTAAAAGAACTCAATTAAAGTTCCAAGAACTGAAGGACTTACGTTCTAAAAGACTATTGCGTGCCAAGCACATCAGTTAAAAACACACCAAAGCATATTATCATCATGAATTCTACCAGTATGAAGACAAAATAAAAACAAAACAACTAAATAAAACAAGAGACAAAATTGGTCATATATACAAAGAAAAACTCAAAATGGTAATATACTTTTCTACAGCCCAGAAGCTACAAGACAATGAAGGCCTTAAAGTATGTAAAAAATAATTTCCTACCTAGAATGACGCACTCAGCAAAATTATGAATTCAGTGTTTTAAGCATGCAAGATAAAAAGAAAACAGATTCGTATTCAGGAATCCATTGGCTGAGCTCCAGTGAGATGGCAGTACATCTAGAGAGAAGGCAATCCTACAGTAGGCCTAGAGCGTTAGGAAGCTGGGAGAGACCCACAGGGTGGCAGCTGTGCAAACGATGGCCGCAATCAGCCGAGACCAGACGTCTCAGTGGACTTTTTCTTAAGATGCTGATGACTTAAAGGAGATTCAGACAACCGTAGAGGATGGGTTTAAATTAGACATAGGTGTAACAACTCAACAAACAGAACTAAATAGTCACTAGCTCCCCAGGGGGAGAATGTTATAGAGCAAAGGAATGTTAATTCACTACACTCAGTACCAAGCTTTGAAAACTGTTAAGATAATAGATAATAAGGTCAATAGAGCACTGCTTCAAACAAAATTAAAATAGTGCAACTATTTTAGATGATATGGGAATGAGAAAGGTTGTGAACAAACAGCATGAGGGGAGATGGATGCCTGTTCATTTTCAATGGTGAGTGGTCAAGAGAAACGTAAAGAGGTGAAAAGACTGCTTCTTAGTTCTTTAAACCATGTGCTTAGTGCCAGGCAAGCTGGTACACAGCTGCGCTTGCACAGCCAGGAAGCCAGCTAGAGTTAGAGTGACACTGTCCCCAAACCCAAGCCCCAAGCCAAACATCAATGTGCCCATGCCAAGTCTGATGTTGAAACAAAACTTAAAGGTTAAATATTTAAATTGTAAAATTAAAAGCAAAAACACTTACTTCAATACCATCAAATTCAAATTTTATAACAGGTACAAAAGCATCTTCTACAGCCTATAAAAGAGGAAGACAAAAAAAAAAAAAAAAAACAAAAAAAAAAACAAAAGCAAACACATGGGTTAGCCCTTTATTCTTCTTAACTGCTATCGTCATGTGTTTTCTTATAATCTGTATTTTATTCAGTAAAAAGAATAAAGACGTTCCTGCCCTGGTATGCAGGCTAAGGCCTTCTACTTCACAACTTGTCTTGTTCAGAATGCCAGAAACTGGAAAGGAGAACTACTGTCAACTGTGTATTATTTCTGGAGTCTAAATTGAAAAGTGATTATTTACAGAAAGCATTAAATGTAAACTGTATGGTGACCCACTCCTCTGGTCCCGGTACTCAGGAAATGTTCAAGGTGATTGCTGGCTATAAAATGAGTTTGAGCCTAGGATACATGAAAAAAAAATTATAAAAAACATTAATGTTAAAAAGATTAATTATTCAGAGCTTTTATATAATCTATCCAAAAAGTACGCTAAGGGCTGGCTGAGTGCTTGACCTGCAAACATGGACACAGCGGTGCAGCAGGGAGGAAGCAGGAGGGCTCCAGGCTGACTGGCCAGTAGGTTTACCCTTACTGATGGTTGTAGGGCAGTGACAGACTCTGTCAACAGGAGGTAGACGATGCTCTTGAGGCTGACACTCAGAGTTGTCCTGGTGTCCATAAGCACAGCCCAAGCATCTGATCATCTCCACACACTTGTCACTACATACAGAGCCAATCACCTGAGAACGGAGACCAGTGCTTTATGGACTGCTAGTATGGAAATGCTACTTGCTAAATGAAGGACTAGCTACACCCAGTCATCCAGTGCGCCTTCCGCATTACCTCCTACAACTAGATATATGTCAACCATTTATCAGATACGACAGTCGGTGCTGTAACCCTCAGAACTATCTTCTGAAAGTCATCTTTGAGTCTCTGCTTTTCCAGATGAGAACGCCGAGGCTCAGGCAAGCGGCTGCTTGACAGATCTCAGCTACAAGTGTAAAGTCTGGGTATAAATAGTCTACAGAGCTACAAAACCCATGTTCCTGATCTCTATGCGTGACAACAAGATACAGCCACTTAGGAGACACGTCAGTAATCCTAAGTCCTTGCTTTTACAGTGGTTTCTAAGTTCAAAAACAGCAGACACCAAAGGTACTTACTCTTAAGTTTCTAATGCCGTCCTGATGCTTCAATTTTTCAAAAAAGGACTGAAAAAAATCTGATCTCTCTACATGTCTTGGGGCTACACAAAGTGCATCTATATCAGCACCTACAAAATAAAATTATTAAGAAGGTTATATTTTCATTAGAGCTCACATAAACATAAATGCAGGACTAATATGGAGTGTACAATAATGTTACCAATGTTAAATAACAGAAGTAAGATACTGGGAACTGTGTTCAGTACTTGCTAACTGGGAACAAGTAACACAGTTTACTAAAAGTTCTTGCCACTAGAATTTAAGTAAAAAGCAGTTACCTTTGGTGTGTACTCCAAGCCTGTAAGATCCAAATGTGAAAATTTTACCACCAACAGTAGCCACAACGGAAGGTGGGAGATTCTAAAATAAAGCAAAAGGCATTCAACAGTTTAGGTTATTTTGCTTAAAGAGCACCTAAATGTTTGCAGTCTTTTATTGCACAATTGATATACTGTACATTTGTCAATCCTGGTTAAGAGATGTGTAAAAAATACTTTAAGGCTCCTTTAAGGAACTGAACTATAAAATTAATAAATTGCAGCTTTTTCCAATAAAAAAATCTTAGCCAATCCCATCTTCCCTTCAGTTTTTGCTACCTGTATGTTTAATTGTTTCATCTTAGCTTTTGAGCCTTCATTAAGAATGAGGTCATTCTCCAGGGGGGAGCACGAGTGCCAATGGAAAGACTTCAATTTAATTTTTTTGATTGTATCGGAATTTAAAAAAAAAAAACTACTTTTTAACCTCTTTCTGGGGCCAATTCCAAGTACTTCTCAGATATTTCTAATTGTATTCTGATCTACTTAAACCATACCTTACACATTCTTCCTATGATAAAAGCCAGATAGCCCTTCTAACTCATTATTTCTGGCCCTCAATATTTTCACTGTCCAAATGTATCATTATTTTTCTTTTGTTTGTTTTTGTCTTCTGTTTTTGAGACAGGGTTTCTCTGTGTAGCCTTGGCTGTCCTGGAACTCGCTCTGTAGACCAGGTTGGAATCGAACTCAGAGATCTGCCTGCCTCTGCCTTCTGAATGCTGGGATTAAAGGTGTGCGCCACCACTGCTTGGCCCACATTATTACTCTTTATGGCTGAGTTTTCTGTGTTTGTTTGAGACAGAGTTCTCCAGACTGGCATCAAGTGAGCCCCTAATCTTCCAGTCTCTATCTCTCAAGTACTGGATTATAGGCCAACGCTGCCATATCCAGTTTTGACTTCCTAATTTTTAGTTCACATTCCTCACATATGTTGCTTCCTTTCCCAATTCCCACTCCCTTATTCTAGGGTTTGTAATAGTTATCTTATTCAGCTGTAAAAGCTCGTCTATTCAATCTCATGAGCAATCTTTATAAAGCTAACCACCAATGCACTCTTCCTGAACTACTGAAGTAATAATTTCTTGGGCCTGCTCCTGGAGATCTCCATAATATGCCCCTATGGCCTTTCTTTCCTCAAGTTTAAATTGCCAAGGTATCTTATGACTTAAACTCCTTCCCCTCGCGTCTGTCACTGTCCCTGCTGTGAATGCTTGTTTGCTCATCCTATCAGTACCTTAGTACTATCCATCTTTCACATTTCATGTTAAGTTCCATTTCCTTCTATAAAGCACTCCCTGATTATCTTCAACTCTGCAATCCACTTCTTCTGTGTTCCTCTACCATTACAATCTCAAGTTGTTTTACGTGTGTGTGTGTGTGTGTGTGTGTGTGTGTGTGTGTGTATGTGTGTGTTCTTGTGTGAGTATACAGGGGTCAGAGGTCAAGCCAAGTGTCTTTGTTGATCACTCTTGACCTTTTTTTTTTTTGGACAGGGTTTCTCGGCAGCCAATGGCTGAGAGGATCCTTGGGTCTCCACCTCACCAGCACTGGGGTTAAGGTGTGTGGTGCCATACTCATTTATTTCTTTACCTATGCATTTTTAATCAGGTTCTGGGGATCTGAATTCAGGTCTTCGTGCTAGTGTGGCAAATACTCTTATCAACTGAGCTCTCTTTCTAGAGACATCTATGTGTGTCTCCATTCTGCTATGTAACTGTCAGCTCTCCAACGGTAATGAAGCTCGTCAGAGGTGACAACTGGGCTGACACTGCTCTGTATTTCCCCACACTAGTTCCAGATTACTGGTGACCAACCTGAATAAAATTATCTGTACAACAAGGCACAGTTACTTCCTGTTTAATGTACATTAGTGTTTCAAGAATCACAACCTTAGTTAGAAAGGAGTCAATAAATTTATTAATGAGTCAAATTAATAAAAAGGATAAATAAGCCAGGCCGCTTAAAAATTTTCATTTTACTTTTCTGTGTTGAAAAAAAGGATAAACCTTGCTGGGTATGGTGGTGCACACCTTTAATCCTACTTGGAAGGCAGAGGCAGGCAGATCTCTGTGAGCTGATGGCCAGCATGTTCTACAGTACACAGTCCCATAACAGTCATAGTGAGGTCCTGCCTTAAAAACAAAACAAAACAAAACAAAACAAAAAAAACCCTGCATTTTTATGAGAAAGTGTTACACTGAATTATATGATAAAATATTTTTATACAGCCGCAGAATTTAACTAAAAGTATTTTAGCTGTGTTTTTGACTACAGTATCTCAACAATAGTCAAACAATCTTTGATTTAGCTTAAATCCCTGATATTTTTCCCAAATTAGAATATACACAAATATTGATACAATGATTACTTTATCTACTCGATAGATGTTGTAATGGACTTTTTGATTATTCATGACTAGCATTTCACCTCCAGAATCTAACTTATCCAGCAGCCTTAGCTACTAATAGAATGTTCCTAACAGATCAGAAATGAGCCAGATAGTCTGCTGACCACAAAAGTAAATAACATAAAGATTAGATTAAATTTAATGACTAAAGTTGTAAGTCTTTAGAGGCTCATTACCTTATTCTTAGTCAACAGAACCAAGCTTAAAAATTCATCTTAAGCATAAAATAAATGAAAGCTATAAAAGAGAATTCTAAATCCATAACCCAGGAAGTTTCTACATGCATCTAGATCACAGGGCAGGAGGATTACGTGAGTAGACAGACTGAGACATCTACTTGAAACTGAGCACTGTTGAGGAAGAGACGAGAGCACTGTAGGAACAGACCAACAACACCACTTCAACTGCAAGACTCAGGGCCATTTGGTGAAGGGACAAATGGTTTAACGTGAGTAGTGAGTGTTTCTTCAAAGGTCCCCATGGTGTCAGGCTTGGTTGCTAGGATGGCGGGGTACTGGGAGGCAGTATGGACCTTAAGAGGCTGGGTGACTGGGTGGTAGGGGTGTGCCTTCAGTGGGGATTATGGAGGACACCACTGGTTATTTCCTAGGTGGAGGTTAAGCCTTGCTCTGACATTGACTCCACTCCCATCACTGTATCTACTGCCCCTGCCTCCCACTACCACTCAAAACAACAGGGTCATCTGAAGCTGGACTTGACCTCCTGGTGCTGTGTGCTAGCCCAGCCTTTTCTTCCTAAGCAGTCTTATCTTTAAGACACCCTTTGACCACCTAGGTGGACATGCCCTATCCCATCCTAGTACAGTCAGTAAGTAAACTAGTCATGCAACAAATCAGAAAACTTGCACTCTAAAACCCTCTAAGAAGGCAGAAAAACTAGGTAAGTTCCAGGAGGAAAATACTGCGTTATTATAAACCAGCAAACTTTTATGTCTGAAGATCCAAGCAAGTGCATAAGAGAATTCCACGTGAGAAACACAGAGCAGTCACCATGCCAGAGAAAACAGGGATACTGGGGGCTATGAGGTGCTGGACAGCAGGAAGCCAGTCTCCTTTAAGCCTCTTTGTGCTGTGCTCAAAAGCAAGGCCAGTGTTGCCAGATGGGCTACTTTGTAAGAAGTCTAAAGTTAAGATCTCCTGAAACTGAAAATTCTGGCCCAGTACATGGGAGTCAAACTAGACCATTTAAAATGAAATACTTATATAAAGATTTTGACATAGTTGCAAGTTCTGAAAGTCAAAACTATTGAATTGACTTGTGTCTCATTTGCTCACAACCTGGCACATACTGCTATTCTGCAAACAAGACAACCATAGTAAAATAAAGCTGCCCTGTGCAAGCAAGGCAAAAGGCAGCCTTCCAAAGATACAAAAGTAGACATTCACATAATATATAGTTACTATGAAGCACAAATGCAGAGTCTATTTTAAAGTATTTCAGATAATTTGACTCTTACACATCATTGTTAGAATGAATTCTATGCAGTTTCAATCTTACCTTACTTTCACTGATGTCAGAAATCCATTCTTTTACTAAATTGTTCAATTTACCAAGAACAACCAGCCTATAACAAAGGACGAGAACTGTAGATTTAAACTTTAAGACAAAACCAAAAACTAAACAATATTAAAGAAATACACAGGTAGAAACTTTGTATCAGTATTACATTAAATTCATCTTATATATGTACTTATGTTCTCACATCTGTTGATACGCAGCACATCTGGGAGATCTAAGAATGCCAGACATGATCATTGTGATGATGTTTTGGTCTTTGAGTTGTCTTCAAAAACTAAAAACACTACTACAAACTCCCAAGTTACCTTCAGTTAGGCTAACTGAACTGTCAACTCTGCTTTATCATAGAATTCTATCAATTCAGTGTGGCACTGGAGACTAGCATTTTCTCTCACTGGTACTCAGGGATTTCTGTATAATTACAGTAGGTAATTTTTATGAATTAGTACTTAGCTAATGCAGTTTGATATTATTAAACTTAAAACCAATGGCATAAACACTCACATTAAAAAAAAAAAAAAAAAAAGATGCGCTTAGGCATCCTATAATTGCACAGAAAACTCTCTCTTGATTCATCTAAACTTGCTTCCTTCCCAGTCTTCCTCAGAAAACGAAGTCCATCAAGTAAGATGCAGAGACTGAAACTTATGGAATCATCTTTGGAAACTGTCTCTACTTGTCATTAAACAATTCTACTTTTAGTACTTCTGGACTATACTGCTTATTCCCACTGCCAGCCTGAGTTTTTGGCATCATTATTTCCAATCTGGGCTGTTATACGGACCTATTAACTAGTCCCTCTGCTTTTGCGCTTGTCCTAAGCCCACCACCCTTACAGACTATTCCCAATACAGTGGCCAGAGCGACTGCTATACCACAAGATGGATCACGCCAATCTTCTTCTCAAAACCCTACTGGGTTTCAATTTCCAAAAGTCTTACAGTGCCTTACAAGGTGCCCTTGTCCTCCAAGCTCCTTCCTGTTTCTCAAATAGACACACTACACACTTACCTTAGGCTCTCTGCCCAGAACACTCTTCCTCCACACATCCACATGGCCCCCTTCCTTTTAATGACGTCTTCTCTAAAGACTTCTACCCTCAAATTAATTTTTCCCACCAGCACTTAATCATGTTTAGAACTATTTATCTGACTAGTTGTTAAGTCTCCTTTTCTAATCCATATTAAAAATTTAAGTCCCAAGAGAGCCAAAACTGTTCTTCTGGGGGGCATTTTTATACACTTAGGCAGGAATTGCTAGGCAGTCAGTATGTGTGAGTTAATGACTAAATTATATGCTGTAAGAATATTTTATAGTTTCAATGACATACCTGTGGTTCAATTCTTCCTCATCTTCAAATACTCCAAATGGTTTCATAGCATCAATTAATTTCTGTGTATAAATATGATCAATTTCTTTAGGACATGCCAAACTAATTGGAGAGGTAATTCCATAATGCTTTTGTTGACGCTGGCTGTCCAGCATGGTGTTTCTGTTCAAGAAAAAAGAAACAGTGGAAAAAATTTAACACATTGTTTCATGTGGACACACTGACCCTCTTAATCCACTCAAGTTATTTAAGCTGCCTTAAAAGTTTGTGGAACATTACCAAAGAAATCACTTAAAAAATAAAAATAAAAAGGAAAGGTGGCTATTTTGTCTTTATCAAGGGCTTTTTGCACAGCTTCCATGGTTAAGATGTCTTTTCAGGCCCAAAGCAGAATGTGTTGGCATCAAGACAACTATATCAACACTATTCAGTTCAAACGCAAAGAGCCGAGTGGGATCTGTGCCAGTGCTGCTCCACTCCTCCCTGCAGACTGAGTCAAGTGCCATCTAGATTATGGAATCTTTGAAAGCAGTCAAACACTTGAAAGACACTCTTAGTAAAAAAACAATGGTCTTCCTACAAGTAAAGTAACAAAACAAGCCATCATAAGGCCCTTAGGATATAATTTAGCTTTACAAAGAAATCACAACTAGGCTAGTCCTTGGGAAAGCTACATTTACAAACACCTTTTCCTTGAATCTAACATTTTGTAACTGTACTTAATACTCTCCTCATTTTAGACTAGAACTCATACCATTTCCACACTGAATAATTGTCAAATTCTTTACATTAAATAGCTATCTTTTAAAGGATACAAGTGACCCATAATAGACCTTAGCCAGTAAAAAAAAAAATTACAATCTCAGATAAAGCCACCATAGAACTTCTGACTACATCTATGACTAAAAGATATGGGGTCAAGTTTGTTACAAAAGTAAAAATGAGCATGTACTCTAACTGCTAGCCATCTTTCTTCATATTTGCATAAGGAGCTTTCATAGCAGTAAGAATGTAATCTCAAAGTAAAAGACAGTCTTTTAATGAGCAAATTAGCCCTTTAAAAAATAAAAGAGGGAAAAAAAGAGTTTAATAAATGGAATAGGTATAGTAGCCCATGCCTCTAATGCCCTCATTCAGAAGGCAGAAGGTAGAAAAATCTGAATTCAAAGCCTAGGCTACATAGTAACACCTTCTCACCAAAGAAAGGTGTCATTGGACACTAGGATTTCTTTTGTTTTGAGACAGGGTCTCACTTTGTAGCTCTAACTGCCCTGGAATTCACTGTGTAGACTAGCCTCTGTCTCCTGGGGCTAGGATTAAAGGTGTGTGCTCCTATGCCTGGCTCTAGGATTAATTCTGACATTCTATAGCACAGTAGGGCAACTGGTATTATGGATAATAATCAACAAATGTGATAGACATGCCAATTACTTTAAACTGATCACTATATAAATTATGTACAACTGTGTCAGTTTATAATTTTAAACACCATAAAAATACAGCAGGGGTTAGTTCTTAACTGCTTAAAGCATTGGCTTTGGGTTGGAGACATAGCTCAGTGACACAGTGTTTATCTAGCATGTGGGGGCCCTGGGTTCAACCTCTGCACCAAAAACTCACAAAACAACAGTGGCTTATTACTAGTAAGTCCACAAACTAAAGCATGTTCTTCAGCTGGAAGTTTTCTGAGACGGGGAGAAAGAATACTACAGAAGACAGGATAGCTTAGCCAGGTTTGTAGGCACAAGGCCTAATCCTAGCAGTCTGGAGGTACAGGCAGCAGCGAGCTCCTGGCCAGTCTGGGCCATGTGGAACTTCATCTCAACAAACCAGCCTGTACGCCTTTGAAATGACAAGGAAAGGAGTGCCAAAGCCAACCTTAATCTATCTCCCATTTTTATCTTACTGTAGAACAAACAAAACTTTAATTGTTTCAAGTTGTATTTCTCCTTAAAGATGTGTTTGTTTTCTATCTAAGAGTTAAGGTTGTCTGGGCAGGCTTAGGCGTGATAAATACATGACACAGATGGATTTTCACATAATCAATCCCAACGGCAATTCTGAGAGGGAGGGCTCAAAAAGTGCTATTTGACTGACATACAGGGCCCGAGGTTCAACAAACCTCTTACCTCACCCTTCTCCCCTCCGTAAGTACTTCAGCTCTGACAATCTAATTCCTTCTTTCGCTTTACTTGTATCCTCAAAAAGCTGGCTATTGAGGACTCTACTGAGCTCCAAATTCAAACACTGGGAAAGTAAATGCCATACCCTTCAACCTATGAATTTCACTTACAAGTAAAGACCTTACAGAAATTTTTTTGCAGGTACACGAGATAGGTAAATAGAAGGTTTGTTGACATTCTGTAAAAACTTTTAAATAACCCACAATAGTCACTAAAAGGACTACACTGGGGTGGGTTTACAAATGGAATATATTAGTTAATAAAAATTAATTAGGAATGAAAATATTAACATAAAGGTCAGAGAGAACATGTTCTAAAGAGCCAGTGTGCAAGGTAGTAACTGTGATACCTAGAAACAATTTAAAGCAAGTACAATGTGTCACAGGCACACGGATATGTAGTATCAACATTAAAAAGGCAGCCACAATAAACACCAAATTCAGTACTTTGGGGCCTCAGAAGGGCAACGTGAATGGAGCCAGAGAAGGGATAGGCGAGTCCTTCAGACGTACTGGAATGTTTGACTTCTTTTAAAGAAAGATGAAAGATTAAAGAGGTAAGATCACACCCCAAGTTATTCTTTGGAAGAAATGGGTGGTGGCTACACAAGCGGTGTTTTTGTTTTTCTGTATGTTTAAATTACTTCCGGATAAAAGTGAACGGTAAGAAGCTCTAATAAATTCTAGGCAAGTACAGAAACTGCTTGACTTCTTTCTCAGTGTGTGAGCAAGAGATGCAGCCCGGTAGATACCGCGGGCCGGTGGGAAGGAGTGGGGTACATAGGGGGTTTAGTCTTTCTCCCAGAGCAACCCCAAACCTACGGGCTGGGCTAGGTCGTTCCCTCCTGAAGCCCTCAAGACAGCAGCGGGTCCGGCCGGGAGGTGGGGGAGGCAGGGGGGATGGTATTTGCGCCAATGCAGACAGGAGCAGACGGGCTCAGACAGGGCTGGGGGCAGGAGAGTGACCGACCGTTTTTCTCCTAAGCCACACGCGCCTTTCCCCCTCATCCTGGTCTGGGGGAGTCCTTAAGAGGCGGGCGGCGGGGAACGGGGGTGGGGGTGCTGACGACGACTCCCGGGTCCCCCGCAGGGCGGCCAGGTGAGCCGCGGGGTAGGGGAGGTGCCCTTGCGGAGTGGCGGGCAGCGGAAAGCGGAGGTCCTGGCCGGCCGGCCGGCTGCGCAGGGGCTGGAAGCCGCGGGGCTGCCCACCTCGGCGCACCTCTCTCCACCTCGCCCTCAACCGCCGCCCCCCAACTTACGCAGACATCTCTTTCATCGCTTCCTGCGTCTCTCTCCAGCGAGTGTCTTTTCGCTCTGGAGTCCTGGTCTTGCCCTCTCTTCCTTCCTTCCTGTCCACTTCCCTTCGCTCGCTTGCAGCTCGCTCGCTCGCTCACTTCCCGACTCACTACGGCCGAGGCATTCAACCGAGTAGTGGAAACACCACAAAACCGGCTCTATTTATGACAATACAGCGCGGCCGCGGCCAATATGGCGCAGCTTCCCAGGCTGCCTCTCGCCCTCTGCGGCCCCGCCCCTGGAGTCCCGGGCCCGCCCACGGCCACGCCCACAGCCTGGAGCAGCTCCTGGGTCCCGCCCACCTCAAGTGTGTCCGGCTCGTGGTGGAGCGAACACATCTGTCAGTGTCGGGTCGATCCTTTCTTTCTTTCTTTCTTTCTTTCTTTCTTTCTTTCTTTCTTTCTTTCTTTCTTTCTTTCTTTCTTTCTTTCTTTCTTTCTTTCTTTCTTTCTTTCTTTTCTTTTTGTTTGTTTGTTGTTGTTTTTGTTTTTTGAGACAGGGTTTCTCTGTGTAGCCTTGGCTGTCCTGGAACTCACTTTGTAGACCAGGCTGGCCTCGAACTCACAGAGATCCACCTGCTTCTGCCTCCCGAGTGCTGGGATTAAAGGCATGCACCACCACGCCTGGCGACCCTTTCTGTGAGACTGTCAATCCAGCCAAACCTTTGGGAAAGTTATTTGTCAGGTTTTCCTTATTTCTGCAAAAATGCATCTAGAAAAGACCGCTGCTTTCCCCAATACCGTTTCTTTTTTTGTTGTTGTTTTGTTTTTGTTTTTGTTTTTTTCCAGACAGGGTTTCTCTGTGTAGCCCTCGCTGCCCTGGACTCGCTTTGTAGACCAGGCTGGCCTCGAACTCACAGCGATCCACCTGCCTCTGCCTCCCGAGTGCTGGGATTAAAGGCGTAAGCCACCACACCCGGCTCTAATACCGTTTTAACTCTTCCATTATCCCACATCGTAATCAGTACACGTTGAGAAGATTTTTGTTGCCATAGCGTCACATCCAAGGACCTGAGACTTTAACACAATCATTCCAGGGAAGAAAGCTTATAAATAAATTAGTCTTGTATCCTTCCCCTCGCAATGCCTCTTCCAAGCTCCGATGTATGACTTACTTTGTGGCATTTAGCTGAGAGGCTGAACATAATTGCTACCAGTTAGCTAGCCATAGGATAAATTCAAGACCACTCCCCCCACTCCTAAAACCTCACAGTTTCAAAGAGTGAAAAATCATATTCTGTGTGATTATGAAGGTGAAAATGAGGGAGAAAGTGACCAATTTTAAAAATGTTAAAGGCTAAAAGAAAATTCTAACCATGTTCTTTTTCCCTCTGGGAGTCAAGCACGCTTGTTTGAGGAATGTGACTCAGTCACAAGAAAGGAGGTGACCTTCTGAATTATTCATTCTAAGTATTTATTGAAAATCTGGCCTGTCAGTTTGTCATAGAACTGAGGCATAGAAACAGACGTGTTGTTTGACCTCATCAAGTTCAGAATTTCCCTGTCAGAGGGTGGAGCAATACTTCACATCTGAGTGATACTCTGCTGCTGTTGCAGAAGTGTCACACACTGTGGAAACTAGATTTGTACCCTCAAGTTTACTGTCCAGTGGCTGAGGATTACATACATACATACATACATATACACACACACACACACACACACACACACACATATATATATATATATTCTATTTAAATACAGGTGGGATCCCCTAAACATGGATGGAAAACTCACTGGTAGCTTCCTAAAAGAGGGGATCCTGTATAAGTTAGCAGGAGTTGAGAGCAAAGAGCTTCGTAGGTGGTGAGAAGACAAAATCTATTCCAGGAGGTATAGAGTAGTAGCTAGGGTGGGAATTGTGAAAAGTAGACCAGTGTTTGTTATTTGCTACCTTCATGACTTCCATCGTTACCTCCTGAGCCTTATTCATTCTCCCATTTTTAAACTTAAAAAAATGTTTTTGATATGCATGTCTAATAAGACCACTTTGCTACACAAGCATCATGTCCCCACGCTCAGCCACCGTTGATAAGTATCAGAAAGGGGAGTGCCCCTCAAGCCTTGCAACTCACGAAAGCCTCTCAGCTCACTTTTCCTTCAATGTTTTTTCTTCGTTGTGAATGTTGGGGGTGCCTTCCGGCAGGCCCTGCTTTCACCCACAGTTTATTGGCTCCTCTGAGAAGAGATATCACCTTCTGTGGCTTAGTTCTATTGTAATGCTCAGTTTGTTCAGCAATGAATTTTAGCGTAAGTCCCTGGGCTTCTTATGTAAAGTCCCCATCGGCTGGTAGAGTTGTGGACAGTCCTCCTGATCCACAAACTCCGTATTTTCAGATTCAACCAACCTCAACCTCATTTAAGTTGTCCAGGATGAAGTCCTATCCACTCTGAAGATGTGAAGATGTACATTTTTTTTCTCTCATTCCATAAACTTTTTTTTTTTTTTTTTTTTTTTTTTTTTTAAAGATCCAACTGCCTCTGCCCTTTTTGAGTGCTGGGATTAAAGGCGATTGCCACCACACCTGGGCTAGGGGCACACATTTTAAATCCCAGCACTTGAAGGGCAGAGGCAGGCGGATGGATCTCTGTGAGTTCAAGCCTGGACTACAAACCAAGTCCAGATCAGTCAATGCCACAGAGAAACCCTGTCTTGAAAAAACCAAGAAGAAGAAAAAGAGAAGGAGGAGGAGGAGGGGGAGGAGGGGGAGGAAGAAGAGGAGGAGGAAGAGGAGAATATATGTGCTATATCCTACTCCCTCAAACTATTTATGCTGTTTGAAGTAATATAAACAATCTAGAGATTATTTTGACTGTACAGGTAGCTACCCATAGATTATATGCAATATAGTAGATATTTTTGTCATTACTTTTTATTTATATATTTTTTACATTGCATTAAGCATTATAATTAATCTATAGATAGTTTAAAGTAATGGGATGATATTTGTAGTTTATAATATGGCAAATGTGGTACCATATTATACAGAGGGACATGAACAGCTATGGGTTCCAGGAGTAGAACTGAGGTTACCAGGCAAACACTTTTCCCTGCTATGTTATCCAGACAGCCCTCAAAAGCCTCTTGTTTAAAAGAGTTAATGAGGTATTTAAAAGATTTCCCATGTCAAATCTCTGGCTTTTCCTGGTCTATGCTTGTGACGTAAGGCTCCAGAGGTCTCTGAGTGGATTAAAAAAAAAAAAAAAAAAAAAAAAAAAAGCCTTGCTAGAATCAGGAATAATGGTGCATGCCTTTAATTCGAGCGCTTAGGAGGTAGAGGCAGGAGGATCAAGAGTCTCAAGTCTTCCTTATTTCCATAGTGTTTAAGGTTAAAGAAGAATACATGAAACCGTTTAAAGGCCACTACCGCCCCTTGCTTTGAGAGCAGAGGCTTTGCTCTGTATGTTGCGATGTGAAATGCAGCAAAGCAAGTGAGGTAGCAATCAACAGCTTTCCAGGGAGGTGTCTTAAGAGCCTTCAGTTCGGAATGTGGACCCGTTCCCAGCTGTTTGGTTTCCCCTCCACGTTTTTGGATGAACAGAAAAAGTCTTTACGCCAATTAAAAACCTCCCCACTCCCCGCCCCCCACCTCCAGAACTCGAGGAAACAACACATAAACACAGAAGACCAGGAGGTAGATTTCTTGCTTCTCTCCAAATGGAAGCCAAGATTAATTATGGGACTCACCTGTTCCTGACGCAGGTAGGCTAACAGACAGTGGCTGTGCGCTCCCCGAGGCAGCCTTGGCAAACTC
Source organism: Acomys russatus (assembly GCF_903995435.1). Taxonomy (NCBI): domain Eukaryota; kingdom Metazoa; phylum Chordata; class Mammalia; order Rodentia; family Muridae; genus Acomys; species Acomys russatus. The sequence goes on along the minus strand of NC_067158.1, from coordinate 6,504,439 downwards.
ACTTGCTTTGATTAACTCACTCTTTCTCAGCAGGTCCGAAAGGCAAGCACAGGACGCAGCGCTCAATTTGCAATCGTGTTGGTTTTGCTCTTTGTCTTTTTGTTGTTGTTGTTGTTTTTAAGACAGGGTTTCTCTGTGTAGCCTTGGCTGTCCTGGACTCACTTTGTAGACCAGGCTGGCCCTGAAATCACAGCAATCTGCCTGCTTCTGCCTCCCAAGTCCTGGGATTAAAGGCGTGGCTACATGCCCGGCCTGCCTTTTGTCTTTAGCAGTTGGAGATTAATGGGTAAAGAAGGATTTAAAATTTCAACCAGCCTTCTTCTAAGCACTTGGCTGCTTAGTTGTCACTGGCAGTTTCAGCACATTGATTTCCTGAGTCAATCAGGTATCTGGTTGCTTTTTCTAACATAGGTTATACTGCAGAGAAAGACAAGCCTTCTAAAAACTTGAGCTGTCACTCTGGATCTGACAAAAAGCTATTGTGAGAATACACCTTTGTCAGACTTTTCATATTATTTAAGCTGGCATTTTAAAACAAATCAGACATTTCTGAAGTGTTTTACAAAGACTGCTGCTACACCCATTTTTTTCACAACCAGGGAATTGAATCAGCTTGTGTATGTTGGCATGGTGAAATTTCATTCAGCGTTTAGAAGTATGAGCTTGCTGCTCTTCCAACTTGTGATACAGGTTTCTGAAATGAAGGAAAGAGAGAGGGAGAGAGAGAGAGAGAGAGAGAGAGAGAGAGAGAGAGAGAGAGAGAGAGAGAGCAAAAATTACGGTTAATATCCCTGATGAACATAGAAGCAAATATCCTTAGCAAAGTACTTGCAAGGTGAACACACACCTATTTTTAAAAGTTCATTTGCTATGATCAAGTTGGCTTTATCCCTGAGCTGAGGGGCGGTTCAACATATGGGAACTATTGCAGAAATCCACAACTGGCCAAAATTCAGAGAACAGCTGATTGTGGGGTGCCCAACATTTATAGCACAACCCCTACACCTAAGGCCCAGGGAACATTGCAGAAAGATGTAAGAGTTGGCCGCCCAAACAAGACCTGTATAGTGACACCAGTTGACATGACGTTGTGAAGAAAATCGCACAGGGCCCCACCTAGATGAGGAGCTACAGGAACGTCTTTTGATTTTATTAGTTTGGGTCTTCTTTCTCTTTCTTTTAGCTACTTTGATAAAAGGTTTGTTTGTTTGAGATTTGGACTGTGCACTACCACGCCTGGTAAGCTACAGGAGATTAATAGTTGCTGAAAGAAAGAAATGTTTTCTCCAGGAGCCAGACCCTTGAAACATTATCCAACCCTAACTAGGCAGCTTTACACACATGTGCATATGAGCAGCATTAAATGGACTTGGTGGCTTTATAGGTGCTAATGCTTCAAGAAGGGATTGAGCTGGATGTTTGGGGCCAGCCTGCTCTACATAGTGAGTTCTGGGACAGCCAGGGCCACATAAAGAAACCGTGCCTCAAAAACCAAAACCCCAAAACAACAACAACAACAACAAAGAAGAGACTGACTTTGAGACATGGAAGGAATTAGAGGGGAAGAGGGAGGGATGGAAATGATCAAAATCCAAATTATTAAAATTAGCATTATTAGCCTAATATAGTGTGGCATACACCTAATAATCCTGCCACTCTAGAGACTGAAACAGGGGCATTGAGGGTTGGAGGCTAAGCTGGGTGGCATAGTAAGAACCTGTCTGAAAAGAAAAATAGTTGGCACCAACTGAAAAGGGGAAACTTGATATTATCTGTTTTCTGGTATCACGCACCAAAAAACACATGATGTCGCTTCTGTGGGTTTCCTTCATTCTGGAAATGCACAACCCAGGTGTGTGTGTGTGTGTGTGTGTGTGTGTGTGTGTGTGTGTGTAGGGGGGTGTTTAGAATGATTTACAGGGTGTGGTCCACCTAATCTAACAATGGCTGGCTATGAACACAAAGGCCAAGAATCCAGAAATCACTCAGTCGATGAGGCTGGATGTCTTAGCCTGGTCTTCAATGTGCTGGAATTCCAAAGAAACAGGCTCTAATGCCAGCGAAGGGATGGGTGTGCTAGCAAGGCAAGGGCAAGAAGGGGGAGGAGGAGGAGGAGGAGGAGGAGGAGGAGGAGGAGGAGAAGAAGAAGAAGAAGAAGAAGAAGAAGAAGAAGAAGAAGAAGAAGAAGAAGAAGAAGAAAAGCTGGGTGTGGTGGCACATACCTTTAATCCCAGCACTCTGGAGGAAGAGGCAGGTGGATCTCTGTGAGTTTGAGGACAGAGTAAGTTCCGAAACAGCCAGGGATACATGTAGAGAAATCCTGTCTTGAAAATAAATAAGTAAGTAAGCAAAAATTTAAATTATTTATTTATTTTTACATGTACTCATGTTTTGCTTGCATGTATGCCTATGCACTATTTGAATACTCTGGTGCCCTCTGCAGACAGAAAAGGCTACCAGATACCTGGGAACTGGAATTACGGGTGATGGTGAGCCATCATGTGGGTGCTAAGAATCAATCCCGGGTCTTCTGCAAGAGCTTCCAGTGTTCTTAGCTGCTGAGCCATTGCTCCAGTCCCTAAAAGTGTTTTTACACAGGGTTTCTCTGTGTTGCTTTGGCTGTCCTGGACTCACTTTGTAGACCAGGCTGACCTCAAACTTACAGAGATCCATCTGCCTCTGCCTCTCGAGTGCTGCGATTAAAGGCATGTGCCACCATGCCTGACCCTAAAAATGTTTTTAATTGATTCATGGTACATAGAACAAAAGGCAGAATGTTGAGAGTTTTACTTATGGACATCTCCTTCTTAGGTAAAATGTGGAATATTTGATCATCCCAACAGGTTTATTCCTCTCAGATTATAATTTAAATTCTATGGTGGTTTAAATAAAAGTGGCCCACATAGGCTCATATATTTGAATGCTTAGTTATTAGGGAATGGCACTGCTTGAGAAGGATTAAGAAGTGTGTCCTTGTTGGAGTAGGTGTGGCTTTGTTGGAGGAAGTGTGTCATTAGGGGTGGGCTTAGAAGCCAGGCCCATCGTCTCTCTTTTCCAGCTGCCTGTGGATCTGGATGTCAGACTCTCAGCTACCTCTCCAGCACCATATCTGACTGTGTGCCCCCACAGACTTGTGGAACCCAAGTGGTTACACCTACAAAACACTCCCATACCGAAGGCTCAGGGAACACTATGGAAGAGAGCGCAGAAAGACCTTAAGAGTCAGAGGATCAGGGAGTTTGATGTAAGATTGTGTTTTCTAGTAATGTCCGACCTGTAAGGTCTCATAAACACAGGTTGAGTAAGGACAGCTGCAGTAAACATGCCAAAGTGGTTGGAGGAAGCTCAAGACACCTCAGCCCACACTACAAGCAACCGAGGAATGCTGGGAGTGGGAGACATAGTCTTCCTCAAGAAAGAGCACACCAATAGAGTATCCAATATCACATGGTCAGCCCTCAAAACATACATGCAAGTAACATTATGCAGACCAAGTAGGTTATATTTAGAAATATATATGTGTGTACATATTCATGTATGGGCGCATGCATTACATACATACTTACACACACACACACATACACACACACACACACACACACCAACAGTTGTCGAAGAAAGAGGCCATGAATTTGTATGTGGGCAAGGAGCAATATGGGAAGGTTTAGGGGAAGAAGATTTTTTTTAACAATACGGAAGAAGGGAAGGGAGGTTTTTTTTGTTTTGTTTTGTTTTTGCCTGCTGGCCCTTACTCTTGGTGGCAGGTTCATCTATTCTGTTGCTGGAACATTCTTTTGCTGTATTAGAACCTACTTCATTGAGATTCCAATGTAGACTAAAGACCAAGCATTTTTTAGTATTTCCTGAGACTCTGACACCAAAAATTGGGGCTGCTGAGACGGCCAGTGTCATGGACTGAACAACTGCAAATTCTTGGTTTAATAAATTATATATAATATGTGTGTGTACACACACACACACACACACACCCCTATTCCATTCTGCTGCTGTAGAGAATCCTGACTAGAACACCCTGAAAGACATTCTAAGAGGAGGGAAGGAAACTTTCCAGAGGTAAACAACAAAGACACCTTGTCTGAACCCTGTGTCTACCCAAATACTCTCTCCTGTCAATCCCACGTAGAGTACAATATGGCCCAAGTTTTGTCTTAGGTATTAAATACCCTGGTGCAGAAGCTCTTCTTCTATCTGGTAGTATTTTTTTGTGGATTGTTTGGTTTTCTGCTGGACTATATATGCCAGCTGCTTTCTGAGGAAACTCACCGAAGGAATGAACACCAATAATTATTTAAATTGTACTTTTGTGTAGGAATTGACTTTTCAGTGTTTTAGTGCCCTCGCTCTCCTACTTCCTCATGATGTGTAATGTTAATTATGATGATGTTAAGGGGCTAGTAAAATGATTCATCAAGCCCGATGACCTGAGTTTGAGCCGTGTGACCCACATGATGGAAGGAGAAAATTGATTTCTACAAGTTGTCCACAGGTCTCTACACATGTGCCATGGCATATTCACACACACACACACACACACACACACACTTGTGTAATACAAAATTTGACAATAATTTAATAATTATTAAAGTATATGCAAATTTAATAATAATAATAATAATAATAATAATAATAATAATAATAATAATAATAATAAACCATTATGAAGACTAGTGTCAGGCCATCAGGCTTGGCAGCAACACCTTTACCAGTTGAGCCATCCTGAGAGCCCCGAGGGCTATTATTTTTATCTGAGTAAGTTTCAGTTTAATCTCCATTTCATAAAGTTACTAAATGAATTGAAAACTCTAGAAGTTAATCACTTTCAGGAAATAATTAGCTTCAATACCGTGCCGTACTCTAGTGAACATAAAATAGAAGTTTATGTTTAAAAATTTAGAATAAATTAATTGCACTCAAATCATGGCATTCCCTTGAGGACAGTACTTTGCAGGTTAAAATGATTAGTAACACTTTATAAATGAAAAGCAATTATTGAAGAAGATTAAGAACTCTGTGACATTAGAGACAGCAATGAGCCTTAGAATTTTTGGTTCTTGTTCATGCACCAAACCATAGGCCACAGGCAACTTTTAGAATTCAGCCAAGAATTTTTATAATTTTCAAGGTGACCTAAATTAGTTAATACATAGTGTTAATATTTGATCGTCTTTCAAATTTAATGAAATAATTTAATATATGCTTTAGCTAATATATAAAAACACACTTTTACTTTCTTGTTACCTAAGCTAAGAAATAAAACAAATAAAGGTAAAAGAAATAGGAGGGGAAGAAGCCAAATGGTCTATCTGTAGATGATATGATCTTATGTTTAAAAGATTCCAGAAAGTTCTTGGATCTAATTAACACTTTAAGTAAAGCAGTATGACACAGAGCCAAATAACAGTGGCTTTTAAAAAATATATACCAATAATGAATTCTTCAGGCAGAAAAGGAAATCCCATTCACACTAGCTTCAAAACCACCCAGGAATAAACCTAACTAATCATGTGAAAGATTTCTCAGAAGAGGAACTTTAATTCAGAGTGTGGCTGCTCTGGCTAGAGAGCACATCCAGAGACCTTCTAGGTCTGTGTGATCTGGCTGAAATGCAGAAATGTTGGTTGGTGGTGGTGGTACATGCCTTTAATCCCAGGAGACAGAGGCAAGCAGATCTCTGAGTTCAAGGCCAGCCTGGCACAGAGCAAATTTCGTGTAAATAACAGCTTAGGTTTAGGCATGGTGGTACATGGCTTTAATCCCAAACAATGAAGGTAAAGATAGTTTGCAGAAGGAAGTGTCCATGTTTGAAAGTGATGTCTAATTGAGTAGCAGGCAAAGTGATGAATCAGAGAAAGACTTGATAGAAGATGCTATGCCCAACTCTCATGAGGAGAGGAAAGGAAAACAGCTTAAAGGAGCAGCACAGAGAGGGAGGGAGGGAAGAGACAGTGCTACAGAGAAAGCTTGAAGAGAAGACAAGCTAGACACCAGTGAAGACAGAATAAGCCAAAGAATGAGAAGGAGCCAGAAGATCAGAACAGATTGCTGGAGTTAGTTTGAGGCCAAGCCGAGCAATTCAGAGCCGGAGAGAAATTGATTGATTCAGTCAGCTGGGGAGAGGGGTTTGAGCCAGAACAGCTGAGTTGAACCAGCCAGCCCAGAGCTCAGAAAGAACAAGTAAGGGTGAGCTTATTCAGCAGTAAGTCTCAGAGGCTGAAAACATTCTAGGTCTAGATTGGATTGCTCTAGTCCTTTGTCAGGAAGTTTTGTGTTGAACTGATAGACTCATCTACCGTTTCCTTTTTTCATATTGTCTTAGGTTTTGTATCAGAGCAATGCTAGCCTCATGAAGCAAGTTGTGGACTTAATCCATCTTGTTTCCTGCTGTGGAAGAGTTTGAGGTCTCCAGTGGAACCCTGTGGTCCCCCTTTCAGGAGCTCTGTGGCCTCAAGCTCACAGAGCTCTACCTGCCTCTGCCTCCCAAGTGCTGGCATTAAAGACATAAGCCACGATACCCTGCAAGGTTTTCAAGGAAGCAATTCCTTCTTAAAAGTTGTCAACTTCATTCATGTATGCTCACAGTAATCCTGTCTTATACCTTTAGCAACTGCAGAACCCGTGGTGGCCGTCCTGTTTTCATGCCTGATATTTGATAAATTGCGCCTTCTCTCTGTTATCTTTGCCATATTCTTGCTAGTGACATCAGTTTGACTGATTTTTTTTTTTTTTTTAAGATTGGGCTTTTTTCTCCACTAAATGTCATTGATTTCCGATCTTGCTTTTTTTTTTTTTTTTTTTTTTGCCTTTTTATGCTTTGAATTTATTTTTCTGTTAATTTTTAAAATAGAATATCTTTTGTTGTTGTTGTTGTTGTTTTGTTTTGTTTTTGAAACAGGGTTTCTCTGTGCAGCCTTAGCTCTCCTGGACTTGCTTTGTAGACCTGGCTGGCCTTGAACTCACAGCAATCCACCTGCCTCTGTCTCCTTGAGTGCTGGGATTACAGGCATGTGTCACCATGCCTAGCTTAAAATAGAATATCTTTTTGTATCTTGATCCTATGCCCCGCCAACTGCCTCTCTTTATTCTTCTGAAGAATCCCAAACTCCTTCAGCTCACTTCCCTAGGGTACCCCAGCAGTACTCCCCCCATTGTGTCCTCCCTACTGAGTGAAATCAGTGCTGCCTTTTGGATTACCTGCTAACTTGCTCTTGTGCAAGAAATTGTAGCTGCAGTGAGCTCATAGGTGCAATGGCCATACCGTGCTCCAAAGAGCATTTCACAGCACCCCTCCCCATCCCATGACTTCCACAGTCTTCCCTCCCTTCCACTACAATGCTTCCTGAGCACTGAGGTAGGTTGAGAGTGGGTGTTAATAGAAATGTCCCACTTAAGGCTGAGCCATCAACTACACTTATTTGCAGCACTTTCAGCGGTTAAGAGTCCTTGTGTACAGTGCTGACCACTGCAGACAGCGTCTCAGGTCAAGGCTGAAGGAAGCACTAGCCCAGGGGGGTAAGCAGAGCTGTGTAGATGGCAGTTTGACAACAGGCTTCTTAGCGGAACAGCAGTGGCAGGTTCCTCCCTAGAGCCTGTGACATCCGGAGCTATGGGCTTTACACCAGGTTTGTAGTGCCAGGCCTGAATTACTTCCTGTGGAAGAGGCTCCAAATCCAATACAAAAGCAGGTAGTTACCCTCATAACCTTCTTGCCAGTGCTGCAGGAGTGGGCGCATTTGCCTGGCAGGCCAGTACGGCAACATGCAGGCTTGGCTGCAGGCATCCACCTCTGTCTTTTATATTTTGCTTTATCTAGCTTTTGAGATAGGAATACTGACTTGAGACAGCTTTTTTTTTTTTTTTTCCTTTCCCAGCACAGCATTTAGCATCTATACCTGAGTCCTGGCTTAAACTTTACATTTGTTGAGTTTTATGTGATGGCTCAGGATTCAGTTTACCATGGTAAATATCTCCCTTGACTGCTTGCCATAATGTGCATACCATTGGCTATCCTGTCAGTTTCCTTGTGTTGGCGGCTGAATTCTAGATCTTTGCTGATGTTATCTTTATATAGCTCTTTTGGTTGTTGAGAATGTGTTGTTTTTAATGTTCAATTTTACCAATAAAGACTCGGGAGCCAGACGCTGGAGCGAAAGCCTCCTAGCTCAGAGAGGCTGAGAGAACACTCAGCTGATTTTCCTTAGCTGACACCCTTATACTGCCTCAAACACCCTCAAGCTGAATGTCCCTCCCTCTACTTCCTGTGTGTCCCGTTAGCCTTTCTTCTGACTTCCTCTTACTGTCTGTGTTTCCCCCCCCCCCTTATGTTCATTCCCTGTCAACTCGTTGCTTGCGTCCCCTCTTTACCAATGGCTGATTTTGATATGATTCAAGCAGAAAGCTCTTGGATTAAAGGTGTGTGCTAGGACTAAGCCACACCACAACTAGAAACACATTCCCCCCCCCCCAGTAAGAAACAGAAATCTCCTGGATTACAGTGTGATTAAATACAGTGCAATATTTCCCCATTTTGTCTAAATAAAAAGGAACGATTTGAACTCTAACACAGTTAAAACCACTTACAATACTGCAGCTATTTCTGCCAAGCTTTCCGCACTGTCCAGCTTGGTTGTACTTGGCCGTCTGAGGGCTGAGTGTATTTGAGTTCAAAGTTCTGTAGAATGATCACGTCGGTCTCCTATGAACTCAGCAATTTGAATGCCCTGAGCAGTTTGTCGTCGGAAGTTGACCTTTGGGTGTGTTTGTCATCTCAGTGGCAATGCAGGCTAGGATTTTACAGTGACCAAACAGTGTCTGGTTTCCATTTGCATCTCGGTGACTAGGTCATGTGTGTCACCTCAGCGCATTCCCTGAAGCAGAATGGCTGGAAGCTCTCAGTAGCAGGTGCAGGAAAGTCAACACGCAAATGTACAAGCTATGGCGATTTAGTTATTTCTTCACTAGGTGACAGCAAGTTAAGCAATTTCTCTGCCAGCATCTGTTGACCTACTACTGCTACTCAGGCTTTTTACTTTGGTGTTATTTGCTATGGGGCAGATTATTACATTATTTGTTATTGTTATTATTTAGCTATTTGTTCAAGAGACATATACTAGGTCCTGTCTCATTCCATTTGAATGTCTACCATAATAAGTAAAAGATAAGTAAGGGAGTTCTCAAATCTCTCACATCTTCCATAGTTTGCGTTTAGCTGAAGGGTCATGTAAGGGACCCTTCATCACTTAGCCTGGCACCAGTGACCCCATTACATTAGTCCATGCCTCAATTACTTGGCTGGACACAAAGCTGAAGGATATGAAGAAAACATCAATTGCCTCTAATTTCTAAGTCACTCTCAGCCTTTGACATGCTTGTCCCGTGCAATGCCAAAGTAACAATTACATGACACCTAGCTACTTTCTGTTCTAGTGCCATTTTATTAATGAGATTCACTGTGATATCAATTTTAGAGAGATCCAAAAACCTCCCAGACACACCAAGAACAGCACGTGGTATCATCATCTGAAAGCCGTAGAGTGGAAGATGTCAGATTTTCTTGACATGCTTGTGTAAACATATGGCAGTCAATACTAGCACTGCTTCTCTGCACGCAGAAAATGAGATTCAAAAGATACCCTCTTGTATAACTTTGTGTCTAGGTTCCTATCTTAGAAATAGCAAAGACTTTGCCCCTCGTATATGGAATGCAGCAGAAGTTCAGAGAAATCAAAATGCTTTCTGGAGGCTTCATTTTCTCAAAAGTTGTCTTTAATTACTTGTATTGCTTAGTATGTTTGGATTAAAGGCTAATTTTGTGGATTTGATATGGGAATGATTTTTTTTTTTTTGAGACAAAGTACCTGTCCTGGAATTCTATGTAGACCAGGCTATCCTTGAACTCAGAGATCTGCCTGCTTCTGCCTCCTGAGTGCTAGGACTAAAGGTGTGTGCCACATTCCCAGCCAGCTTGATTGGACTGAAAGTAACCTAGGCAATTAATGAAGCATAGCTCTGGGTGTGTCTCTAAAGATAATTAGATGCTGGGGGCTCCGTCCATTGATGGATTTAAATTTAAATAGATTATTGGTAGTTATTGAGGTATAACGGAATGTGGGAGATAGGATCTAGTTGGAGGAAGTAAGGCGTAAGGCCGTGCTTTTTGGAAACAATACCTTATTGCTAGCCTATCAGGCACTTTCCTTCGTCAGCACCACGGACAGCTATGTTCCACCATTTCTTTCTGCCATGATCTCTGCCTCACTGCAGCCCCGGAAATGATGGAGCCAGTCACCTGCGGCTAAAACCTTTGAAACCATGAACCCAAACCAATCTTTTCTCCTTTAAATAGGTGTCCATTGGGGTGAAAAAAGACCGGCCAGAGCGCAGTGGCCTTATAGTCACAAGATGCAGAGCATGCTCAGGAAAAATCCTCTTTTCTTAAAAGCCTCACAGCCAAAACTGAGCTAAACAATTATAACTTTAATAGTGTTAAAGCTGATAGTTATTCAGAGCCAGTCTGTTGGCAGATTCTGATTGAGTGTATGTCAAATATATTATGTTTATTATGTGACGTATCCTGCGGTAGTAATATACCATACACATAATAATATATGTGAACGTTAAAAAGATCAAAGCACAGCATAAAATTGTAATCTCTCCTTTATACAAATAATTTAGCATACAGGTCTGAAAGATACTAAACCTTTTAGAAATATATATCTTTTAACCTGGGAGGGAACAACTGTCAGATATTACACTATGGCAGTTTGGCTGAAGGGGTGGAGCATTTTATATTGCAGATGACTAACAAAACAGCAGGCATAATAGAATGCAGAGGTTCTTATAGGCCATTTTGTGTTATGAATGCTGTCTGGTTCACTAGCCACCTCTCCACAAATCCTATAACTCTTTAATTTTAGTAATAGACTGATAGAATAGCCAAGATCCTCTTATTCTGCTTTATATTATTACTTAACTTTTTCCCACGACATAATGTTTTTATTAACTATTTGGGAATTTCATACAATGCACCCCCATCATTCTCACTTTCCCCTCCTCCCGAGTCCACTCTTGCACCACTTCCCCCCTAAATGAAAAACACACCAAGTTCAATTTGTATTGTCCATGTACTTATTGGAGCAGAGTTAAACTCCTTAAAGCCACGGAGTGGTGGCACACACCTTTAATCTCAGCCCACTGGAGGCAGAGGCAGGCAGACTTCTGAGTTTGAGGACAGCCTGATCTACAGGGTGAGTCCCAGGATAGACAAGTCTACACAGACAAACCTTGTCTGGAAAAACAAAACAACCCCCCACAAACAAACAAACAAACAAAAAAACAACCTGAGTTCTTCCCCACCTCTGACAGAAGTCACCGACTATGATGAAGAACTACACTTCGTCATCTTTACCACAGTTTTTAAGGACTCTCTTCAATGGCTTCCTGTCTAGGCTGGGTTTTTTTTGGGGGGGGTGGGTATCTGAGGAGAGGTTGTCACAGAAGCCTTCATTCTCAGTTATGAGTCTGAAATCATCCATGCCACTCCAACGGCAGCTTCCTTGTCCATAGCAGCCGAGACAGCAAGGATCACAGATAGCAACATGACTTCTAGAGTCAGCATGGGCACAAAGGTCTTTGGAGGAGGCTCAGTCCAGAAAAAACGAACCATTCTTCATCTCAGACATCTTGTTGTTGCTCAAGAGTCAAGGTTATTAGGAGGCTGGGTGGTGCATTTGGCTGCTGCACACCACCCTGCCCTGGGTGCTGGCCACCCTGGGCATGCCCATCCTGGTAAGTGTTAGCATACAGGGAATTTTGCGGACTGCCCTCTGGGACCTAGCAACATCTTACGTCATCACCTGCTGTGAGCGGCAGCTGCTCCAGGGTCTAGGTCTGTGAGCTGGGAGGTGGCATGCGCCTATCAGGCAGTGGATAGGGAATTTGGCCTGGTGGTGTCCTGATCCTCCCAGAGGCCTGAGGACCCATGCTAAAGGAACCAACCCACCTCCTTAAGGACCCCCATTAAGGCCAAAGTCTGGGAAAGTTGGCCTACCCAGTCTTCCCTTAAGGACCCCCATTAAGGCCAAAACATGTAAATTTCTAGAGGGTCCAGCTTGAACTAAGGACAGACAGGGATGTCAGACCACTGTGTGTGTGTGTGTGTGTGTGTGTGTGTGTGTGTGTGTGTGTGTGTGACAGGAAACACCTTGAAGAGTCCAGCTTGACTCAAAGACAGCCAGTTTGTGTTACAGCTTGTATTTAAAAACTTTCACTACCCCAGGAAATGTACGTACCCCTCCCCAACTAGGAAAGTTCCAATGCTAGTCTACTAACCAATCAAGTTTCTCTGCTAAGCTCTGCTTCTGTAAAGAGTACAGAGTATAAAGGGTCTGCAGCTTGAAAGAATTAGCAGACCCCAACACGTCGGCTCAATAAATTCCTGTGTGTTTTGCATCGACCTCGGACTCCGTCTCTCACTGAGGACTCCGGGAATAGACTAGAGAGCTGGAGGTCTCAGTCTTACAAATGGAGGTGCCACTGAGATCACTGAGTCCCCTCTGAGACCTGGACTTCAGTCGAGGAACTAGGTAAGGCGACTGCCACTCTTCTTTGTCTTTCTCTCTGTTCCTCCACATTCTTTACTTGGAGCTCGAGCATCTGGGTTAGTCACAGTGTCAAGGTTCTCCTTGCCTGTGCCAGGAGATAGTGTACTTCCTGATGGGGAGGCTGGAAGACGTTCCTGACCTCTAGGAAGGGAATTCTATCCCCCTCCACTTGGAGACCGCTCTTGGCCCGCCTGATCACCGGGTCCGACTGCTCACTTGGTTTTGGTACGGTCTGACTGTTCGCTGGACTACTGTGGCTTTAGGTGCCATTTTCTGTCTTTGTTTACTTATGTCTATTTGATTTGTGTGGACTTTCTTACTGTGGGACAGAAGGAATCAACTCCCTTGACTGTTGTCTTAGACCACTGGACAGACATACGGACTAGGGCACATAACTTGTCTCTCATAGTAAAGAAAGACAAATTTGTCACTTTTTAACTCTTGTCTTTGTCTGGTGTTTAAGTATTGTTTTATGTTTTATATTCTGGTGGGCAGAAAAAGGGCCAAACTTCATCTGGTGGCTGTTAGTTATAACTCATTTCAAAGATTCTCAAAAAAAGAAAGAACAAAAACTGATAAAACTAGCTCTGTCCTTGGAGCCAGGATGGGAGTCTTCGTCCTGGATCAAACTGGCTGAAAGCCCAGGGCTGCCTGAACTCCTAAGGATGTGCTCTGAACTCCAGCAAGCCCAGAAACCTCAACATGATGAGTGCAGGGTCACTACCTCCAACAGAGAAAAATAAGAGACTAAACAGTGAGAGCTAATGTGATGGGTCTTTCTGGCAACTGGGTGGTAAGCAATGACCAGATGAAGACAATTGTCAGGTCTCTTTTTCAGTCCTAGTCACTCCTTGGACTCCTTGGCAAAGGGCTCTGAACAATTTTCACTATAGAGGCTGTGCATTCTCAACAAGGGCTTGTGTGCAGAAACATCCTGGGCAGTATGCCAGACTCAGAAAGTTCTAGTTTCTCTGTTATCTTCCACAGGTTCTGCCTTTAACATTTAACATTTAGGTGTAAGATTCTTTTAAATTATGCTATAAAATTAAAAAAAACATTTTGTCTGTTTTACTACATGTTTGTTTCTTATTGGCTTTAATGATTTAAATTTATTTTGTTCTGTATATCTTGGTTATAAATTATTGGGTATAGCTAAAAAATCATTACAATCTATAACAAATAGTTATGTTTGTAATTTAAGGCCAGAGCCATTCTAAACAGCAAATAAAATGAGCCAACTTAAGAAACAGATCTCCAACAGTACTAATCTTACAGAAAATAAAAATTTAAACAATGTTTTTAATAAAAGTGCTAAAACTACACCTTTCAGCATATATCTGTAAACTTTTATCTAAAGATTAATAATGTACTTATTAAATATAATGTTTAAATTTTAAATTCAAACTCTTGTTTAAAATATGTGAGTACATGTGAGTTTTTAAGATAGGTATTATGTGATTCAATCCTAGTTCAAAATATTATAAAAATCTGGTTTTAAGCTCTAAAAACTATGGTTATACTCTATGACTTCATTCTCAAACAAATGTGACGAGACTCACTTGTATTGATTATGTTACAATCAATACAGAGTATTAGTAACTTAGAAACCTACAAATCATGAATTGAATATGTTAGTGACACATAAATTTTCTTTTAAAAACTGTTGTATTCTATAATGATATGCCACGTGAGAGTCAGAAAAGTCTCCAGCTCCTGTATTTATAGGTTTTGATGCTGAAGTAAGAACGCTCCGATTGAATGGTTGTCATCTTGTTATTAACTGTTAAAAATAATTGAGATGTACAGATTATCAGTTGCTTCATAAATGATTGCATTTCTAAGATATCGTTGACTGTGCTTATGGTCACGAGTGATTGCCAGGATGATATTTGTTTGGCCTCCTATGCTTGTTTCAAAATTAAACAGAGGTGAATAACTAAATTATTACATGGAACTGGAAGATACAAATTGATGGTCAGCTGTCAGTTAAAAAAAAAGGTTATATTTTGATTGCAGCATACTATGTATCAATTCTTTTAAGGGTTATATGTAATTCTTAAAAATGGTATGTGACTTCTCAAGGTCTTATTGTGCATCCCCATATTATAGATGGGGACTATAAGAAAAAAATATCAAAAATCATGGCATGTGTAAAGCAGGAGATGCAAGTTAATGCAGGGGATGAAATTGCTCAGCTGCTATTGTTTCCCTACATTAAGGGAAAAGCTGCTCCAGTAAAAAGAACAAGTGCATTTGGGAGTACAGGAAAATATGTGTTCTGGCAAACAATGGTATATATTCACTTATAAAAGGATGTTAGCTCAACATAGACATCCTCTGAGAGACTCCACCCAGAGGGGGATTGGAACAGATACTAGGAATCATTGCCAGACTCTGGACAAAGAGCTGTGGGTTGTATTAAAAAAAAATTAAGAGATAAAAGGAAGGCACATGGCCAGCGCGGATGGGAGATTTGGCTCAGATAAAGAACATTAGCAAGTATTTGAGATTATAGATTAAAGATAGCTTGATAAAAATTATTAGAAGAAAATGACATGGGATTAGAACAGGAATCCTATACCTGCCCCACTATAAAAAGTAAGGCTGTTTTAAAATATAACCAATATCTGTGTCTTGATTGATTGCTAATGGGTTAAAAATACTCCTGTCATAATTATAAGCCTAATAATAAACATTCTTAAGCTGTACTGGTACTTTAACTGCAACTGGTATATAAAGTTAAGAGCTACTATCCCAATCTGTTTAAAATAATTAAAGCTTATGGCTTTTTTTAGGTACTAGCTGAGTTAATCACACGTGTTTTCTAAAATAATCAGCTAATATATAGCTAAGGACAAGCAATTCAGATATACTAAAATTAGACAGATGTGGTCTTCTAGCACTTATCTGCAGACTATAGATTATAACGTTCTGTTTTATGTTTATAAGATATAGTCTAGATCAGATAACTAAAGACAGACAAGGATTGAACACAGATATGCTGGTCCTCAAGCTTATCAGAGATCTGCTGAATATGACATTAAATATATTTAAATTAATTATGACAGAGAATCCTACATCCTAGGAATAATTCCCAGGGTCTCTGAGAAGATTTGGCATGGCAGACTCCAACTCTGGATTGTGGTTTCTAACCACTGGGAAAACCTGCCCCTACACTTCACCCGCTGCTAGGCCCAACATGTACTGTGGACAAACGGGACACTCAGAGAGTCATTGTCTCATGTTGCTGAATTCAAGGTGAGGTCAATCTCTTCCGTGTTCTCTTTCCACAAAAAGAGCCTCTCGTCTTCTGTGCCTCTGTGCCTGATGGCCGAACTGTCTCTGCTCATGGTGCCATGTTACCACAAGAGACAAGTGAGATAACTGACTAGGTACCAGGATAGAGCTAGCCATCTCTGTCATTCTGATTGGTACATAAAATCATCTAGGTTACAGTTTATCCTTCTCAGGTCTCTGGTTACATTGATGGTTGAGCTAATGGTAGCTTCACAGCTAGAGGACAATTAAATCTACTGTTAGTACAATAGTCAATTCATTAGCTAGTTAGAACTACTAGGTACTAGGTCTCTTCTCTTATTTAAAAAGACAAACAGGCTTGCCTTACTCACAGGCTTCATGTTAAATAAAAAACAGTTTTTTAGTGTAACTCAGCTGCCTGTGACTCTTACTAAATACCTGGATAAAAAAAAAGTTGTGGTTTATATAAGGTCTGAAGATTTGAAAGTTTAAGTTAGGTGAGTCTAAAATATTTAAGGATTTAAGAAAGCATTTAAAGGTTGATACATGCAAGATAAAAACATTAAGAAGGTCTTAAAAAAAAAAAAACTGTTCCAAGAAGGTGTTTTAAAGTTGTCTATAAAAAAAATGTTTGACGTTGGTAAATGCAAGTGTTTAAAAGTCTGAGAAAGTGTTTAACATTTTTTTTCTTTTTTGAAAGTGTTTAATATTTGAGGGTCTAAAAAGTGTTTAAATGTTGGTAAGTGCAAGTTATAAAAGTTAAAGTTTTAAGGGTGCTTCTCATCATGTTAAAAATGAGTCTGTCCAATCTGTATATCAAGTATTCTAAAAAAAAAAAAAGGTTCATGCTTTTACTAGGTTTCAAAGACCTAGGCCTACTCTAACTGTCTTATAGACACCATTTTAACTTCTGTCCCTAGTCTGTATTTGTCTCAGCAGATTTTCACCTGGCTAACAGACTCCATCCAGAGCTAATGAGATACAGACCTGCAGAAAGCTGATGTAAACCAGTCCGGCAGATGTGACTACACTTTGTCTCTTCAACTGGATCAGCTAAACAGATACTTTTGATAAGTGCCCCAGTGGCCTTTGACTAGCTTTTCAGCCTTTCTAGGCTCTGATAACAGCACCCCCTAATGTCGGCAGGAAGAAGCTACAGAAAAAAGAGTGACTCCACCCAGTTTTCCACTTTATAGGCTGAAATGCTAAGTCAAGGGCAACTCTCTGACATAAGAGACAACGGGGCCTTTAGTTCTGTTTCTCCAAGGCATACTTTGTACCCCTTATATAATAGACTTTATGTTATGTTTGTTCAATTGTTCTCCTTGATTGACTAACCTAGTGTCTACTGACCTTTGGTCCCTACATTCTATGGTACAAATTATGGAACAAAGACAAAAATATAAAACTATAAGAGACTCTCAGATCATGTTAGACAATCTCTAGACCTGTTTCAAGACTGAAGCAGTTACAAGAAGAAGGGGGCAATAAAGGAAGCAGCCCTGCTCCTTAAGGACCCCCACTAAGGCCAAAGTCTGGGAAAAGTCAGCCTACCCAGTCCTCCCTTAAGGACCCCCAGTAAGGCCAAAGCATGTAAATTTCTAGAGGGTCCAGCCTGAACCAAGGACAGACATCAATATCAGATCATTGTGTGTGTGTGGCAGGGACAGGAAAAACCTGGAAGAGTCCAGCTTGACTCAAGCACAGCCAGTTTGGGTTACGGCTTGTGTTTAAAATTTTCCACTACCCCTCCTCAGCTAAGAAAGTCCCAATGCTAGTCTATTAACCAATCAAGTTTTTCTGCTAAGCTCTGCTTCTGTAAAGAGTATAAAGAGCCTGTGCTTCTACTCCTCGGGGATTGACAGACCCTGACGCATCGGCTCAATAAATTCCTGTGTGTTTTGCATCGACATCGGACTCCGTCTCTCACTGGGGACTGTGGGAATAGACTAGAGATCTCTCTGGAGGTCTCAGTCTTACAGTGCTACTAGGCAACAGCATTTATCTTTTTCAATCCCATACCCTTCACCATTCCCCAAATCTCTGGTTCAGCATGCTCTGTTCTTCCATCTTTTTGCCAATTCCATGAAATTATATATATATATATTTTTATTGTTGTTGTTGTTTTTCCAAGACAGGGTTTCTCTGTGTAGTCCTGGCTGCCCTGGATTCATTCTGTAGACCAGGCTGGCCTTGAACTCACAGAAATCCTCCTGCTTCTGCCTCCCTGGGTGCTGAGATTACAAGGTGTGCCACCACAGTCGGCTCATAACCACGTTTTAAAAGCGTCTTCCCATAAGACCTGCCTTTTTTTTTTTTTTAAGGTGTTCCAAAAAATAAAAATTAAAAAAGGCATTCCCACCACCTCATCTCTCTGTTGGCGTCTCAGGTTCCCCCAGAGTGTCCCTCAGGGTTTCTCTGTATTATCTTGGTTTTCCTGGACTTGCTTTACAGACCAGGCTGGCCTCGAACTCTCAGCTATCTGCCTGCCTCTGCCTCTTGAGTGCTGAGATTAAAGGCATGCACCACCACCCTGGGCTCTTTTGAATCTCTTAATATTTAACGTTTTAAGTAAATGGGCTAAAAAAAAGAACATAGAGTAATCTACAGCGCCTACATTCTTTTCAAATCTTTACAGTTTCTGCCAAACTTTTTCTTTATTAGTTGAACAACTTGAAAGCTATAAACTGATTTTTAATTTGCTTTGTTTCTGTCCTGGAGAACCCGAGTGCCTCTCTCTTGTTAAAATTGATTTTGTAATAAAATTAGTGACTTTATAGACACCTTTTATTATTATAACATTTTGTTACTTCAATAATAAATATACAGTTGTGTATCATCCAGCAGGTAGAAATTCCAATTATAGAGCATGTGAAGAAAAATTGGCTCCAAATTACATGTAAAATGCTTTAGTTAAAAAAAAAAACAAAACATTCCAGTATAAACATTGAAACCAAGTCACATGCCTTCCACATGGAATTTTGTTAAGGTAGTGACCTATACTTGCATAGGATGATTAATTATGCAGAAATAGCATTTAGTAGGAACTTGGTCAAAGACAGAATCAACTGATGAATTGTAGGTCAGGTGTGTGTGTGTGTGTGTGTGTGTGTGTGTGTGTGTGTGTGTGTATTTTCAAGAGAGAGCAGAGGGCAGCTAGGTAAAATTTATTACAAATGTGGAACCCTCTCAGGGGGTCAGAACGGTTAGTGACTGTACCATGGCTCCAAACCTCAGTGCAACTGGCTCCATGATGAAAGTTGATTCAGGCTGTAAAACTCAGCATGTGGACAGCATCGCCTGCCAAAATGAAAACAAAGGCCTAATCCTTCAAAGTCCATAGTTCTGGGAAAGTCTCTAAGTGTACTAAGCTTGCTTTTTGGCTTCTATAGTTCCACTTCTGGCTAGCTGTTCTTGTTAACTGAAGTATGCCATCCCTGAACATGGTTTTTATGCTTAAAAGCTCATCCTGAGAAAGGGTTAATGCTATACAAGGATCCCAAACGCCCTGTGCGGTGGCCGCTGCCTAATAAAGACATTCTGTTGGCTTAACCCCATGTCTGAGTAGTCTTCTCCAGTGAATACCCTCCAACACTGACCACTGTGCTAATTTACATTTTTAGACTGGCTTACACTATTTCAAACCTCAGCTTTTCCTAGGATTATCAGTACAATGGTGATTAGAAAATGCTACTGCAGCTATGTAGGAATATTAAAAGGGGTCACTCCTCTCAGCTTCCAGTCCCTGAGATCTCTGCTCAAAGATGTCACAAGATAGTGTAGAGGGTGGGAGTGGGCAAAGGGACCACAGATCTGACTGAGCAGGGCGGCTAGACCTAAATTTCGGTGTGAGCCTAGTATTTAGTTAGTGTATAACATGCCATACTAAAACAGAAAGTTTTTAAATAAAAAGTTAATCATAAATTGGAGTTGCAATCTTTACTTCCTATATTCCAGTGAACTTTCTTGCATATAGCCTGAGGTATGTTCACCCTCTCTTTGGTGCTATATGATTAAAGTACAAACAAATTTCTTTACCTGGTGGAAGACATCCTTTAAATGTGTAACACAGTCTTTCTGTGGTGTAACACAGAATTTACCTGGGGGAACAGAGCCTTTACCTGGTGGAACACAGCCTTTACCTGGTGGAACACGGCCTTTACCTGGTGGAACACAGACTGTACCTGGGAGAACACAGCCTCATATTGGTGGAACACAGACTTTACCTGGTGGAACACAGACTTTACCTGGTGGAATAGTCTTCATCTGGTGGTACACAGCCTTTATCTGGTGGTACACAGCCTCATATTGGTGGAAGACAGCCTTTACCTGGTGGAACACAGACTTTACATGTGTAACACAGTCTTTATGTGGCATAACACAGAATTTACCTGGTGGAACACAGCCTTTACCTGGTGGAACACAGCCTCTGATTGTTGGAACACAGCCTCTGATTGGTGTAAAACAGACTTTTAGGCCTGGTTGCTATTTTATCTGCCTCTTTTCTTTGAATTTTCTTCAAACAATACAAAATTGCTTGTCACCTCCTATGCCCAGGCCTTTGGTTAGGATATTGCTTGTGCCTAGAATGCCTTTTCTTTCTTTGTCTGGCTAACTTCAGTCACCCGTTCTGCCCCATTTCAGACAATAGACTCCTAGGGTGTTCCCTGCTGCACCTCCTCTTTGAGACTGTTTTAGATATCTTTTCTTTTGGCTCTCAAGTCCTACTAGTAGTTCCATGCTTGTATTTCTTACTGATGTTTAACCATCAAGGGGACATCTTGTGATTGAACTTATATCTCTGGCCCATCTCCTGGAGGACTAGGCCAAGTTGGCTTATAAAAAAGTAGAAAAACATCTTTTTTATGAAGATGTTGAGAGTTTTCAGACTGGGGTTTCAATGTGTTCATGTTGGCTCCAAGTGGTGAACAAACACACACACACACACACACACACACACACACACACACTATATATATATATATATATATATATATATATATATATATATATAGAGAGAGAGAGAGAGAGAGAGAGAGAGAGACAGACAGACAGACAGACAGACAGTGTGACAGAGAGACAGAAATAGACAGAGACAGGAACAGACAGAGACAGAGACAGAAGATAGATTACTAGAAAGTAGTATTGTCAAATAAAGGACACTGAGGCAATTAATTGCAACACCGTTTGACAGGTATCAGCTGTGTGGAGGTAAACCATAAAGGAACGTATACCACCCAGGGCTGTCACTGCAGGCTCTGCTCCTAGTCCCAGGCCAGCAGCGATCAGACTGATTGGCAATAGGAACTACCGCTCCAGTGCCTGCACCCTGCCAAGATGATAATGAACAAGCCTCTGAAACTGTAAACCAGCCCCCAACTAGATGCTTTTCTTTATAAGCGTTGCTGTGGCTGTGGTGTCTTCCCAACAGTAGAACAGTGACTAAGTTGGTACCAAGAGCTGGTATTATTGCTGAGGCAGGCCTAACCCTGATGTCTGTTGAAGGAATTTGGAAGACTTTGGGACTTTGGACTAGAAAATAAATTGTACTCTTTAAGTGGCTCTTAGTGGGACATCCTAGTAGGAGCATGGAAGACAATGCTGTTGGGGTGACGCGTGGTTCTGGAGCAAGAGGTTTCAGAGGAGAAGAGTATTAGCAAGTGGCCTAGAGACTGTTCTTGTGATATTTTGGTGGAAAACATGGCTGCTTTATACCCTTGCCAAAATATCTGCCTGAGCCTAAGTTGAAGAGTTTTGGATTGATGGCGTTGGCAGAGGAGACTTCAAGACAGCTTAGTGTTGACTCTGTGGTGTGGTTATTAGTGGCCAGGCTTATGCAGCTCTATAAGGAAAAGGAGCAAGCTGAGCAAGGAAAGACAGTTTGAGGAGAAAAGGAGCACCAGGAAGTGGGATGAGATAAGTCCAGTGCTCAAGGAGATAAGAAGTCTAAAGAAAAACCTGATGCTAAAGGGAGTGATAGCCTCCACTGAGTGGGGGGACAATATTCCACCCAAAGCTTCCATCTCCTGATTACTGGGTCAAGGCAGAAATAAACAAAATTAAAGACTTCGTAGAATTTTGTGAAAATAAATGCACAACATACACAAGCACATAGGACACAGTGAAAGCGGTGCTAGGAGAAAAGTTCATAGCACTAAGTGCCTTCATAAAGAAATTGCAGAGATCTCATACTAGGAACTTAACAGCACATCTGAAATCTCTAGAATAAAAAAAGTAAGCTCCTCCAAGAGGAGTAGATGGCAGGAAACAATCAAACAATAAAATGGGAACAAAGAGAAGAGTAAAAAAAATTAATAAGTCAAGCACAGTGCACACATCTGTAATCCTAGAACTCAAGGAGACAGAGGCAGGTGGATCACTATGAGTTCAAGGCCAGCCTGTCTATAAATCAAGTGCAAGTCAGGACAGCCAGGGCTATACAGAGAAACCCTGTTTAAAAAAAAGAAAAGAAAAGAAAGAAAAAAATCAACGATACAAAGAGTTATTTCTTTGAGAAAATCAACAAGATAGAAAACCCTTATCGAAACTAACTAGAAGACAGAAAACATTCAAATTAACAAATTCAGAAACAAAAAGAGGTACATAGCAGCAGACATAATTTAAAAACCTATACTCAACAAAATTGGAAAATCTACAAGAAATGGATAATTTTCTCAATCAATAACACTTAACAAAGTTAAATCAAGATCAGATAAACAAGGCTGGAGAGATAGCTCAGTGGTTAAGAGCGCCACCTGCTCTCCCAAAGGTCCTGAGTTCAGATCCCAGTAACCATATGGTGGCTCACAACCATCTGTAATGTGTTCTGATGCCCTCTTCTGGACTACAGTTGTACATGCAGGTAGAGCACGATACATAATAATAAATCTTTTTTAAAAATCAGATAAACAATTTAAGTCGACCTATAGCCACTAAGGAAATAGAAGCAGTCATTTAAAAAAAAAATCTCCCAAGCAAGGGAGATCCAAGATGGCAGCGCCAAGTATGCACAGTAACTGAACAGCAGAGGAGTAGACAGGCTTGCGGTAGACCCCAAAACCCCCAAAATGGCTATCTGTCCTAAGTGAGACCAGAGCTCACAGTGTGGGAAAATCTCTGGTTCAACCCCAGGTCACCCCAGTTAACCCTTGGGAAAAACTCCCCAGCTCCAATCAGCTTGGCTTTAGCTTCAGTCCTTCCGGTACCTGGGCTGCACAGCTCCAACCAAGGGTGCCCACTATCACTGAATGGAGACTTTCCAGTACCAGGACACAAAGCTCCTACTTACACTTACCACTAGGTGGCGGAGACATTCAGGATACCACAGCCTCAGCCCTTCTTGTGGAGGGAAAGTGGGTCCTTGAGCAGACAGATCCCACTGTGGGTTCCCCAACTGAGTGAGCACAGTATCTGAACACATCGACAGTGGCTGGGTAGTGAGACCTCGTTAAACTTGGAGCAAGAAAGCCAGTAGCAAGGCAACAAACTCTGGAATTTCCCTTGTCAAGAGAAGGGTCCCCAGACTTCTGAGGAGGCCAGTCTCTGAGAACCACTCACCATTCCCAACAATCTGAGGAGGGCACCTTCAGAAACATTTAGCTTCCTGTCCAGGGCTCTTCCTGCAACCCCACAACCCTCAACTCCAGCGGGCAACAGGATTTACCAGCCAACCCCACACACAATGAGATGGTTAAAGGCAAGCATAAAAACACAATCAACAAAAAACCAGAGCAACATGGCATCTTGAGAACCCAGTTATCCTATAGCAAGCAGCCTTGGTTCCCCTAACACAAATGA
Organism: Acomys russatus; assembly: GCF_903995435.1. Taxonomy (NCBI): domain Eukaryota; kingdom Metazoa; phylum Chordata; class Mammalia; order Rodentia; family Muridae; genus Acomys; species Acomys russatus. The sequence goes on along the minus strand of NC_067158.1, from coordinate 6,480,764 downwards.
AACACAAGAGCATGACATTAAATCTACACTTATGAAAATTATTATGGAATAAATGGAGAAATTCCTTAAAGAAATACAAGAAGGTACAATCCAACAGTTAGAGGCCTTTAAAGAGGAAATGAATAAATCCCTGTTAGAATTTCAGGAAAATACAACCAGGTGATGAAATTGAACAAATCGTATAAAAATAGAGGAAAATAAAGGCAAAACAGATGAAGGAAATCAATAAAATTGTTCAAGACCTGAAGATGGAAACAATAAACTGGGAAAATGAAGACACAACATACCCAAACCTATGGGACACAATGAAAGTAGTGCTAAGGGGACATTCATAACACTAAGTGCCTTCATAAAGAAATTGGAGACATCTCATACAAACAACTTCATGGAACACCTGAAACCGCTAGAACAAAAAGAAGCAAAACACACCCAAGAGCTGACGACTAGAAATAATCAAACTCAGGGCTGAGATCAATAAATTAGAAACAAAGAAAACAATTTAAAGAATTAACAAAACCAAGAGCTGGTTCCTTGAGAAAATCAGTAAGATAGACAAACCTTTAGCCACACTAACTAAAAGGCAAAGGAGAGTATCCAAATCAACAAAATCAGACATGGAAAGGGGAAATGATGACAGATACCAAGGAAATCCAAAGGATCACTAGGTTTTACTTCAGAAGCCTATATCCCACAAAATTTGAAAATCTAAATGATATGGGCAATTTTTCTGAAAAATTCCACTTACCAAAGTTGAATTAAGATCGGGTAAATAGTCCTATATCCCCTAAGGAAATAGAAACAGTCACCAAAATTCTCCCAACAACAACAAAAAGCTCAGGGCTAAATGGATTCAGCACAGAATTTTTACCAGACCTTCAAAGAAGAACTAATACCAATACTCCTCAAGTTATTTCACAAAATAGAAACAGAAGGATCATTACCAAACTCATTCTTGATACCTAAGCCACACAAAAAAACCTAACAAAGAAAGAGAATTTCAGACTATCTCCCTTATGAACATTGATGCAAAAAATACTCAATAAAATACTCACAAACCAAATCAAAGAACACATTAAAACTATCATTCACCATGACCAAGTACGCTTCATCCCAGGCATGCAGGGGTGGTTCAATATACAGAAACATATCAATGTAATCCACCATATAAACAAATTAAAATTTCAAAAAACACACCTGAGCATCTCCTTAGATACTGAAAAAGCATTTGACAAAATCTGACATCCACTCAAGGTAAAAGTCTTAAAGAGATCAGGGATACAAGGCATATACCTAAACATAGTAAAGGCAGTGTACAGCAAGCCTATGGACAACATCAGACTTAATGTAGAAAGACTTAAATCAATTCCACTGAAATCATGGACAAGACAAGGCTGTCCACTCTCTCTGTAGCTCTTCAATCTAGCCAGAGTAATAGGAGAACTAAAGGAGGTCAAGGGAATACAAATTGCAGAGGAAGAAAACAAAGTATCACTCTTCATGGATGATATGATAGTATACATAAGTGACCCCAAAAATTCTACCAAGGAACTCCTACAGCTGATAAACACCGTGAGCTAAATGGCTGGATACAAAATATAAAACAAAACGAAACAGTAGCCCTCCTGTATACAAATGACAAACAGGCTGAAAAGGAAATTAGGAAGCCTATACCCTTCACAATAGCCACAAATAATATAAAGTATCTTGGTGTAACTCTAATGAAGCAAGTGAAAGACTTGTATGAAAAAAAAAAAACCCTTCAAGTCCCTGTAGACAGAAATTGAAGAAGATATCAGAAGATAGAAATATCTACCATGTTCTTGGACTAGTAGAAACAACATAGTAAAAATGGCCATCTTACCAAAAGCAATCTAGATTCAACACGATCTCCATAAAAATTCCAACATATTTTTCTTGAAGATATTGATATGGAAAAACAAAAAACAAGTATAGCTAAAACAATACTGTACAATAAAAAAATAATCCCTGATTTCAAGCCATAATCCAGAGAAACAGTAATAAAAAGCACATGTTACTGGCATAAAAACAGACACGTTGATCAATGGAATAGAATCAAAGAACCCAGAAATAAATCCACATACATATGGACACTTGAGTTTTGATTAAAAAGACAGAAATATACAATAGAAAAAAGAAAGCATTTTCAACAAATGGTGCTAGTCTAACTGAATGTTGGTATGTAGAAGACTTATATCTATCACCCTGTACAAAACTCAAAACCAAGTGGATTAAACACCTCAACATAAAACCAGAAACACTGAATCTGACAGAAGAGAAAGTGGGGAATAGCTTTGAACACATTAACACAGGAGACAACTTTCTGAACAAAATGCCAATAGTGCAGACACTAAGATAAACAACTAATAAATGGGACCTCATGGAACTGAAAAGCTTCTCAAGGCAAAGGACACAGCCAATAGGACAAAACAGCACCTACAAAATGGGGAAAAGGTTTTCACTAGCTCCACATCTGACAGAGGGTTGATATCCAAACTATATAAAGAACCCAAGAAACTACACATCACCTACATAAATAATCTAATTTTAAAACATGGGGTACAGAGCTAAGCAGAGACTTCTCAACAGAGGAACCTCAAATGGCTGAGAAACAAAGAAATGATCAATATCTTCAGCCATTAGGGTCATACAAATCAAAGTGACTCAGATTCCATCTTACACATGTCAGGATGGCTAAGATCAAAAACTCATGCGACAGCACATGCTGGTGAGGATGTGGAGAAGGGGAACACTCTCCTATTGCTGGTGGGAGTGCAAATTTGTACAACCACTTTGGAAATCAATACAGCGGTTTCTCAGAAAATTGGGAATAGCTCTATCTCAAGACCCTGCCATGGACCGTTTCAGTTGGGTAGAGGTCCTTGGGAACAGGAGTTCTTGAAGCATCAGTGTACAAAGATTAGGCAAGTGACAAACAGACAAACCCAAGGTAGAGTTTAAGTCTGAGTGTATTTTGCAGGCAAGCAAGCTAGATTTTCTTATGCACTTTTTTTTTTTGAAACAGGGATTATTTGGTGGTCACGTATTTTCATGAAGTAGTTCCAAGGGAGTCAGTGAAGCAATCAGGCATACATAATACAAAGTACAGAATGCAAAGTATTAATGTTGTCATCATTCTTAAGTCATTAACTTGGTATCAGTACGCATATACTCTACCAAAGGTCAATGTTCTCTCATTATGCCAAACATCTGTGTGCCAAGACAGTTTTTTCTTAGTTCTTCTTTTTATCTGAGCGTCACTATCAGGAGCTTTCTTAAACACTTTATTTGTAAGTCATAATATAAATTATTAACTGATGATTAATTCTTAGCCATGTTTCTTTCAACAAGTGGAGTGGAACTTGGTGGTGAACTCCAGGCCTGAATGGTCCTTGGATGCAGTCCCGTGTTAGGGAGTTTCACAGAAACAGTAGTCATGTTTGAAAAGTTCTGATGTGAGAGTAAGGTTAGGAGAAAAATAAAGACAGAATATGCCAACACAACGAGTAAAAAGAAGGCTTCAATCAGTTACTCTTGGCAGGAACATCAGACCCATGCCAGGAGGCTCTCTCTGGGCAGGGGTCATCGCCTCGGGTTGTGCAGTAACATTTGTCACACAGACTCCACTGGAGGGGTCGTGACAAGACCATTCCTGGGCATATACCCAAAAGATGCTCCACCACACAACAAGGACATTTGCTCAAGTATGTTCAGAGCAGGTTTATTTGTAATAGCCAGAAACTGGAAACAACCTTGATGTCCCTCAACAGAAGAATGAATTTTTAAAATGTGGTACATTTACACAATGGAGTATTACTCAATTGTTAAGAAAAAAATGACATCATGAAATTTTCTGGCAAGTGGACTTGCTACTCACAAGAGGCTGTTCCACACTACCCTGAGTTTCTGGTTCTGCCTCTCTTTGTTGTGCCCACGTCCTTCTGTTGTATTTTCTCTTCCATTTCTCTGCCACTTACTTGCTTCTCTTAAGGGGCACCTCCTCTTAGAGGTCTCTGACTGTTGGAGGTCATCTCAGGAGCGGTATGCCCCCACTTGTGCATTATGACATGAGGCAGGGGTCATCTCAAGCATGGTCTGTCTCCCCAGGAGTGTGCGGTGCTGGACTGGTGTTCATCTCAGGCTAGTTCCTTGTAGCCCCATGGGACCAGTCTGTTGGTTGGCTCACTCCTTGCCTGGCTTGTCCAAGTGGCTCTTTGTGAGGGTCACCCTAGGCAGGGTTATTCTAGTCTTTGGCTTGCTTCCAGACCTGGGATCCAGGCTGGACCTGCCTGGCATTGGACTGGTGGTCATCTCAGGCTTGCTTTTTTTTTTTTTTCCAGAGAATGTTAAGCTACCAATCATTCAGATGTTCACAGGTCAGAAGGCTGAGCATAGACACAGCCTCTCTCCTCTCTGCCACCTACTGGTGCACATGGGACACAACAGCCACACCTGCAATGTCTCTAGGGGCAAGGAGATTATTTTATTTGTTGCCTGTGTTTTCACGGGTGTTGTTAATCTCCTTGGGCTGTAGTTTTTCTTCTAGTATCTTCTGTAGGGCTGGATTTACGGATAGATATTGTTTGAATTTGGCTCTGTCATGTGGAATATTTCGTTTTCTCCATCTGTGGTGATTTGAAGTTTTGCTTGGTATAGTAGTCTGGCGTGGTACCTGCTGTCTCTTGGGGTCTGCAGCCCTTTTGTCCAGGCCCTTCTGGATTTTAGCCTCTTTTGAGAAGTCAGGTGTAATTGTAATAGGTCTGCCTTTATCTGCTACTTGGTCTTTTTCCCTTGCAGCCTTTAATATTCTTTCTTTGTTCTGTATGTTTAGTGTTTTGATTATTATGTGACAAAGGGACTTTCTTTTCTGCTCCAATCTATTGGTGTTCTGTAAGCTTCTAGTGCCTTTAAAGGCATAGCCTTCCTTAGGTTAGGACATTTTTTTCTATGATTTTGTTGAAAATATTTTCTGGGCCTTTAAGGTGGGATACTTCTTCTTTTGTTCCTAATTTTCTTAGGTTTCATCTTTTTATAGTGTCTCAGATTTTCTGGATATTTTGCATCAGGAATTTTTTAGATTTAATATTTTCTTTGACTAATGTATCTATTTCTTTTTATCATATCTTCAATGCCTGGGAGTCTCATTTTATCTCTTGTAGTCTGTTGTTGATGCTTGCCTCTGTAAATCCTGTTTGCTTACCTAGATTTTCCATTTCCCGAATTCCCTCAGTTTTTGTTTCCTTTATTGCATCTATTTCAGTTTTCAGGCCCTGAACAGTTTCCTTCACCTGTTTGTTTTTTCTTGGCTTTACTGGTGGTCACAAAAGCTACCCTTTGTTCCTGTCCCCACTGGGAATTAGCTGACCATGGAGAGGGTTTTATAATAATCTGTAAATACGGTATGTGATTTCTCTAGTGTGCAGACATACCAATTAGGAGCTGTATCTAAGTTTTGTCTCTGGATGGTGGAATGAAAGGCAGGTGTTACCCACCACCTTTTGCACTGTAACTCAAGAATTTAGAAATTTGGAATTTAGTAAACAATTAACTTACAGAGTTCTGCCTGTCTCTCCTGGGATCAAAGGCATGAGCTACCTACAATCTACTTTCAATTTAGCTTGGCCTTTGAAAGACCAACAGTGGTTGTGTCCTGCTTATGTACAACCTGAATGGTCTGTGACTGTTCTACATAATACATTTTATTTTATTTTTCTCAGAAGCATTCTTTATTTTATGTTTTGTTTCTGAGATTGGAGGAATGTTCATCTCTGTTTTCCATTGCTGCAACAAATCACATCTCCATAAATTTGTGGCTATATTAGCCACATTTTGCTTTAATTTCTTATTTTTCCTTCTGTCCCTATACACTGGACCCATCTTGCACATTGTTTTACCTGACATAAAATTCCAATCCCTAGAAGCTGAATATTTACCTACTCAAGAGACCAACTTGGATGCCAAGATTTTGGTGAAATTATTGTTACATCTGCTTCTGTGTCTATAAAACCTTCAATTTTAATGTCATTTATTTGTATTTTTAACTTTTGTCTCTGATCATTTATATCAGTTTGTCAAAGGTGTTTTCTGGTCTCCCCTGAATTTTTTGTTTTTCTACTGAAGCTGTTTCTGTCCTTGATTACATCCAGAAGAGTGTTGGTTTTAACAGCAAGCATTAAATCTTTTAATTGCTCTGTGGATGAGCTTCTTCTATGCTGACAAGGAACAATTGAATCAAATTTGATATCAAGGCCTTTGGGAGTCCCCTTAGGGCACTCACTGAAGCAATGGGATACCTTGCCTTGCTTATCTGTGTTCATTATCCAATGTCTACCCTGGCCACACCTTCTGCACACTCCAGAAGGCTGGGACCTTTTTGAATTATCTGTAGAAAAAAACATTATTTCTAAGAATGTCTTGCCTACAATCCCTTTTCAACTGACCTTGCTTATCACATTTAATCATCTGGCATTTTGATTAAAAAAAAAACCTTTTAGAAATTACTTCTCCTATCAGAGTAGTGTAGGGAAGATAAACATGTTTTTGTTTATTTTATTTTATTAATTTATTCATATTACATCTCAATGGTTATCCCATCCCTTGTATCCTCCCATTCCTCCCTCCCTCCCATTTTTCCCTTATTCCCCTCCTCTATGACTGTGACTGAGGGGGACTTCTCCCCCCTGTATATGCTCATAGGGTATCAAGTCTCTTCTTGGTAACCTGCTGTCCTTCCTCTGAGTGCCACCAGGTCTCCTCATCCAGGGGACGTGGTCAAATATGAGGCACTAGAGTTCGTGTGAAAGTCAGACCCCACTCTCCACTCAATTGTGGAGAATGTCCTGTCCATTGGCTAGATCTGGGTAGGGGTTTGAAGTTTACTGCACGTACTGTCCTTGGCTGGTGCCATAGTTTGAGCAGGACCCCTGCATGTTTTTGTTTTGATTCCAAGTGTGGGATGGGGAACAGACTTGTGAGAGAGCAAGTGATGTTTATCCGGTTAGAAGTAAAACCACTTCATGAGGGAGCTCGGTTGTTGCCAGCTGAAAAACATCATACACACACACACACACACACACACACACACACACACACACACACGCACACACACATATATACGTTCCCAAAACAGGAGGCTAGGCCTTTTTGGGACTTGGTATTGTTTGGCTGTTCATTGCTCCACTTCGAGACGCTCCTAGAGAGAGAGTCCTAGAGAGGATAATGGGTCCTAGGAACGGATACCCAGAAGGCTTCATTCTTTTATTTTCCTTAATCTCCTTACCCTCTTGTTTAGGCTAGTCAGGTTATAAGGGAGGTATACTCGTTTAATAAGCTCATAATAAAGTTTACTTGTTGAGGAAATTGAGCCTACAGAGTAGCATCATAAATGTGAGATCCAGTATCAGCCCCGTTTCTCATCCATTCATCTCCTGGTGTTTACCTTGCCTTTAAGGTCTGATCACTCTTTTGCATGCTGAATTAGAATTTTCAAAAGCCGAAGATTCTATTAGTATTTTTCTGACTTCTGAATCTGATACTATTCCATTTACAGCTGATGTCAATCCTTGCAAAAAATCAGTGAATGCTTTTTTTGGGGGGGGGGCCTTTAATAATTTTAGCAAATGACTCAGACCTCTTTCCTGATTCTTCAACCTTGTCCCAAGCATTTAAAGCAGCTAAATTTAAAGCGCCAAGGTGTGATTATCAAATTCAAGCCGGCTTTGTAACTGACCTTCACCTAGCAACTGATCATGTGAAATATCAATACCTCGCTCCCGATTCTGTTGTTCTACGGCTCTTTCCCCATGTTCACCACTGTGTAACCGAGGAGCAGCTTCCAGTATTGCTGCTGCCAAATCCTTCCAGTCTTGGAGGGATAATTCTGTTCTGAGTCGCCCATGAATTTAATATCTGCTTCACATAGGGTGAATGCACACCATATGAAGTGATCACGTCCTTATATTTCCTTAAATCTAATGTATCCGTAGGATTCCATTTGACTTCTTCATAATCTTGGGGGTGCCGATCACCTCCTGGCAGGACTTGCATAGTAGCTGGATAGACTGAGATTGGCTTTCTAACAACCTTGGGCAGCCCATCTTCGCCTTCACCATGCAGTGGCTTGGAAGGTTCTTTTCTAAATTCCTCTGCCTGGGTCTGAGTATTTTTCTCATTTTTATTTTTAAGTTTCTCTAATATTTCTTCTAAGTCCTGTACCATTTGGCAGCTGGGAAGTAGCCAGACTAGCGCAGAGCATTAGAATAGACCGATATCTGCCCAGCTCTTAGGTCTTAAATCTTGTTGAATAATTCTATAGTATGTTGTCTCGTTATTTGGACGCTAGAATGAGTGAGTAGAAAAGGCTTCCAAAATTACACCACATCTTTACGTTCCTCACCTGCCTAAGGCAGTCTAAAGATTTATCTGGTTGGCTTTAAGAAATAGCTATGGCCACTAGCTGGGCGGGGAGGTTATGGTGGAACTTCCGGGAGAGAGAGGGAATCTGAGAGGAAGAGGGCAGATGCAGGGAGTTTGTCAATGGGTTATGGAGGTGAACAGACATGAACAGGAGCAGACGTAGTACCAGGTTTGGTCATGTTAAGCTAGAAAGCTGGCTAGGAATGTGCCCAGCTAAAATGCCTTAACTTTAAAATATTAAAATGCTGCTGTGTCATTATTTGTACCTCTGGTGCGTCTCAGAGTCCTGTTACTATGTGGCTTTGTTGGAGGAAGTGTGTCACTAGGGGAGTGGAGTGGGCTTAGGTCTAAAGTTCAAGCTAGGTTTAGTGTCTCACAGTCTTCTGCTGCTGCCTGCTGGCCCAGATATAGAACTCTCAGCCCCTTCTCCAGCACCACGTCTGCCTGGATGCCACCATACCTCCTGCCATGATGTTCATGGACTGAACCTCTGAACCTCAAGCCAGCCCCAATTAAATGTGTTTTTTAAATATAATAATTACTATGGTCAGGGTATCTCTTCCCAGAAAAAAACAAAAAACAAAAAACAAAAAACAAAAACCTCACTGAGACACCTCCCAAGGAGCTTAGAAGAAAGTGTCGGCAGGATCTGGGTTACTGCCTGAGTGAGAGATGGGGCAGAAGTTATATCTGTGGCTAGGGGTCATGGAGCTAATCATTATGCGAAGAGGGCCCTGGAAGGTCATATACACAATCAAGTAACTGGGTGAAATGCTGTGGTCTGAGCGTGTCTTTCCTTGTGGTTAGGGTAGTGAATTGGAGGAGGACAGCCCCACAGGGGAACACTTTGTTAGTTTATGTTGCAGAAGGGACATGGCTCCTGAATCCTTAGTCTAGAAATTGTATTAAATGGGGGAGAGAAAGGCTCCCAAAGTTAAGTCATTTGAAAGAGACATGAGGGGCTGGAAAGATGGCTCAGAGGATAAGAGCACCGTTTGCTCTTCCAGAAGTCCCGAGTTCAATTCCCAGCAACCACATGGTGGCTCACAACCATCTGTACTGGAATCTGATGCTCTCTCTGGCATACAGGTGTCTATGCAGATGGAGCACTCATACATAAAATAAATAAAATCTTAAAAAAAATAAGAAAGAGACATGAGAATTCAAGTGAGAGAAAAAAATGTAAAGCACTTCCTATTGGTTGTACAAGCATTGAATTGACAGCTGAGTGAATTTGTTTTGCTTTATGAAAGGCCTAATTCGCCCAGTTCTATGACCTGTCATGGAGCCTTTTAGTGGCAGATACCCTAGTGGCTTTTAACTGTCTGCTGTGTGCCTGAGGACTGACAGCAGAGACGGGCAGTTTTAGACATAGAAGTTTCCAAGCAAAAGCAGTAGCGAGAGGGGTTCCTGCTTAGGAAGGGGTTTTTCTTTGGCTGGGTAAAAGTCTTATATTCCTACTCTCATGTTGCGTTTATCTCCTTCCCCTTGACAGTTCATAATCCAGTCATGTGTGAGAGTGAAAAAAGAACAAGAGAAAGAGAGAAAAGGGATGAGAGAGAGAGGAGAGAGAGAAAAGAGAAGGGAGAGAGAGAGAGAGAGAGAGAGAGAGAGAGAGAGAGAGAGAGAGAGAGAGGGAGAGAGAGAGGGAGAGGGGGGGAGAGAGAGAGGAGAGAAAGAGAGAAAGAGGAGAGAGAGGAGAAATAGAAAAGAGGAGAGGGGAGAGAGAGAAAGGAAGAGAGAGAGAGGAGAGAGAGGGAGGGACGGAGGGAGAGAGAGAGAGGGAAGGAGAGAGGGAGGGAGGGAGAGAGAGAGAGGAGAGAGAGGGAGGGACGGAGGGAGAGAGAGAGAGGGAAGGAGAGAGGGAGGGAGGGAGAGAGAGAGAGGAAGGGAGGGAGGGAGGGAGGGAGAGAGAGAGGGAGGGAGGGAGGGAGGGAGAGAGAGAGATCGAGATAGAGAGAGATCATGGTGTGGTGTCAGGCTCAGGGTCATTGAACCGTCTCATCAGTCTCTGACATGAGCTTTAAACTTATGTTTAAAGCATGAGTAAGGCAAGAAGTAGACCCAATCAAGCTGTACTTTAGGTGATTGTCTTCTCAGTTCTGCTCCCTAAACTAGTTCGGAAGAAGTCATTGTTGGAGGGGACACTCTGGCTCTCATAAAAATGACTATGCCTGCTTGAGAGGACAGTGTTGGCAATCTGCCCCAGACTCTGCTGTGCCTGGGATCCAAATTGACTTCAAGTTTAGGATAACAACTGGAAATTTGCAGGTGCCCTTTAGGGGTCTTGAAAGGACACCATGAGCTGCCAGCAGTGTCTCAGTCATGCCTTGTGCCTTCCACCTTGAAAGGGGATCAGTTAGGCACCTCACTTTGTAGGCAGGCATTCCTTGCCTACACAGAGGCTGGGAGGAATATCTTTCCCCAGCCCCCCACATTCAGTTTGTGCTCTACAGACAGGTGAAATCACTACTGGTCTTGTTTTCATCCATTTAGACTCCAAACCTTCCAATGGGAGGAAGGCAGATGGGGTGGGCAGGCAGCAGGCAGGCAGATGGGGTGGGCAGGCAGCAGGCAGCAGGCAGGCAGACAGGCAGGCAGCAGGAAGGCAGACAGGCAGGCAGACAGGCAGGCAGCAGGCAAGCAGGCAGGCAGGTAGCAAGCAGGCAGGCAGGCAAGCAGCAGGAAGGCAGGCAGGCAGCAGGAAGGCAGGCAAGCAGCAAGGGGCAGGCAGGCAGGCAGCAGACAGCAGGCAGGCAGCAGGCAGGCAGCAGGCAGGCAGCAGGCAGGCAGCAGGCAGCAGGCAGGCAGACAGGCAGCAGGAAGGCAGGCAGACAGGCAGCAGGTAGGCAGGCAGGCAGGCAGCAGGCAGGCAGGCAGCAAGGGGCAGGCAGGCAGGCAGCAGACAGCAGGCAGCAGGCAGGTAGCAGGTAGGCAGGCAGCAGGGAGCAGGCAGGCAGGCAACAGGTAGGCATGCAGGCAGCAGGTAGGCATGCAGGCAGCAGGCAGCAGGCAGGCAGGAGGCAGGCAGGCAGCAAGGGGCAGGCATGCAGGCAGCAGGCAGCAGGCAGACAGGAGGCAGGCAGGCAGCAAGGGGCAGGCAGGCAGGCAGGCAGCAGACAGGTAGCAGGTAGGCAGGCAGCAGGGAGCAGGCAGGCAGACAGCAGGCAGCAAGTAGGCAGGCAGCAGGCAGCAGGCAGACAGGCAGGTGGGCCACAGGTAGGCAGGCAGGCAGGCAGACAGCAGGCAGGCAGGCAGGCAGCAGACAGGCAGGCAGCAGGCAGCAGGCAGGCAGGCAGGCATGCAGGCAGCAGGCAGCAAGCAGGCAGGCAGCAGGAAGGCAGGCATGCAGGCAGCAGGCAGCAAGCAGGCAGGCAGCAGGAAGGCAGGCATGCAGGCATGCAGGCAGCAGGCAGACAGGCAGCAGGAAGGCAGGCAGACAGGCAGCAGGCATGCAGGCAGCAGGCAGACAGGCAGCAGGAAGGCAGGCAGACAGGCAGCAGGCATGCAGGCAGCAGGCAGACAGGCACGCAGGCAGGCACGCAGGCAGCAGGCATGCAGGCAAGCAGCAGAAAGGCAGGCAGGCAGGCAGCAGGTAGGCAGGCAGGCAGCAGGCAGACAGGCAGGCAGACAGCAGGTAGGCAGGCAGGAGGCAGGCAGGCAGCAGGCAGGCAGGCAGGTAGCAGGCAGCAGGAAGGCAGGCAGACAGGCAGCAGGAAGCAGGAAGGCAGGCAGACAGGCAGCAGGCATGCAGGCAGCAGGCATGCAGGCAGCAGGCAGGCAGCAGGCAGGCAGCAAGCAGGCAGGCAAGCAGCAGGAAGGCAGGCAGGCAGCAGGCAGGCAGCAGGCAGGCAGGCAGCAGACAGCAGGCAGCAGGCAGCAGGCAGGCAGCAGACAGCAGGCAGCAGGCAGCAGGCAGCAAGTAGGCAGGCAGGCAGGCAGGCAAGGCAGACAGGCAGCAGTCAGGCAAGCAAGGCAGGCAAGCAGGCAGCAGGCAGATAGGCAGGCAGGCGAGCAAGCTTATGCCATTACCCAGCAAGGTGGGAGGGAAACCTAAAACCCAAGTAGCCTCAAAGTTTGGTTCCACTCCAGAAGCAGAAACTGCATCAGAACACCTTGTCACAGGGCTTCTTGGGTTCATTTCACCTGCTGTGAGTCTGAATCTGTTCCTAGCCACTGACAGGGAAGTACTATTGCCTCAGTCCCTTTCCCCCTCACTTCTCCAGCCCAGGTGGCGCCCATAGCTAGCGGAAGGGGCTCAAGAGCAGCTTCCTTCCGTGGGAGGCTGGTCATCACTTCCCATTGCGCTAGAGAATCGCTTGAGGCTCACAACAGAATTTACTCGTGAGATGGGTGAGTCTGTTAAGAACATGTTCTAGAATACACTTGAATGAAAGGAGAAACCACAGAGAAGGGGAGTTACTTCAGGTTGCTAAGGAGGGGTTGTTTATCCCACTGTTTAAGTTGCGGTGTATTTTTTGTAGCGGGTCCTGGGTTGCAAGGTACGTTGTCAGAAAGGGGTGTGTGTATAGTCCAAGCCAAGTGAATTCCAGCCTGTCCCTATGCTTGCTTACTTCATAAACTTTAAAAAATTATTACTGGTCGAAGTTTGGTATGGCGTCAGAGAAAAACATCCATAGTTATCTTAGAAAGCAATTAAAATATTCCTTCATTGTTTTTGCTATGTAGTCAACGGGGATCCAATCAGTTCCTGGGAGCCCCATCTCTGAATGCTCTGGCACCAGGGACCAAGCATTTAACACATTAGCCTTTGGGGAAAATTCTAGATCTAAACTATAACAGGAAGGTAATGGCTTGACTGGTAACCTTAAAAAAAAAAAAAAAAAAAAAAAAAAAAAAAAAAAAAAAAAAAAAAGAAAGAAAGAAAGAAAGAAAGAAAGAAAAAGAAAAAGAAAAGATGTCCACATTCTAATGCTTAGAGGTTAACCTGTGTATGAAAGCTTGTGTGGGAAAGGGTCTTTGGGAGCCATTACAATTCTTGAAAAGACCATCCTGGATTGTATGGGTCCTTAAGGCCAGTCAATGACAGACGTCTTTTCTAGAGAAAGGCAAAGGGAGACTTGACCCAGACACAGAGAAGGATTGGGAAGGCGCAGGCTGTCATCCAGCCACAGGCCAAGGAGTTCCTGTAGCCACCGGGAGCTAGAAGCCGAAGAGAACCTCCCCTGGAAACCTCAGTGGCAGATGGGTCATAGGAGAGTGACACGGTGTGACTGTGAGCCATAGGGCACTGAGAGGGAGTGGAGACTCACACTGACTGGTATGGGGAGGGGTTGGGTATTCTTGTGGCCCTGACAAGTTCACGGTCTGTCTTTAGGATGGCCACCGAGTGGTCATATGTAATGTGCTCTGTGTCCTTGTTTGTGTCCATCAGGTGACCAAGGCCAGCTGTGGGCCAGGCCAACACCTGGCACACCAAAGCCTACCTGGGTGGCAGAGGTTCCCTTTGTCTTTGTGAAGCCAGGCTCGCTCACCGCTCCCAAAGACCCTTTCCCACACAAGCTTACTTACACAGATTCTAGGCATTAGAATACAAACATCTGTTTGAGAAGATTACCAGTCAATCCACTGCCTTCCTGATATAGTTGAGATCTAGAATTTTCCCCAAAGGCTAACATGTTAAGTTCTTGGTCCCTGGTGTCAGAAGAGAGAAGGCGGGAGCTGCATATTGGTTAGCTTTTGACTGGGTCAGATGATAAAGAGACGCACCACAGTGTGAAACAAAGTCACTCTTCTAATTTTCTTCATACAACGTTTTCTTGTCCTTTCTTATGGTTCTGGGTTTGAAGCTAGGAGCTTGGGCATGCTGGCATGCACTCTACCAATGGCTACATCCCTAGATCTTGTTTTCGTATTTTTTGTTTAGAGACAGGGGCTCCCTATGTTGTGTAGGCTACCCTTGAGCTCACTTGGTAGTCCAGAGAGGCCTTGAACTTGAGACCTTCCTGCTTCAGCCTTTCAAGTGTCTGGGATTGCAGGTCTATGCATTCTTCATGGAAATTTTATTTCTAAGAACATTCAATGAGTTTGTTTTTTAATCACACAAACATTTGGATTTAAAAAATTAAGTTAATAAATGCTGTCCTACTTAGCTGTAACTGTCAATTTGACACGGCCTAGAGTCAGCTGAGAGGAGACTCTCAACTGAGTAATTGCCTAGATCAGACTGGCCGGTGGGCATGTATGTGAGGGGCTGTCTTGATAGTTAATTGCTGTAGGAGGGCCCAGCCCACCATGGGCAGCACCATTCTCTGAGCACTCGGTCTTGGGCTATATAAGAAGGTTAGTTAACTTTCTGGGCCTGGCTAAGCATGAGGCTCCACGGTGGGTGTTGACGTTCGTCACAGCAAGGACCGCAAGGCTCGGCACAAGGAGCCCAAGAGCCAGGACATCTGCTTGCGCCTGCTAGTCAAGCTGGACAGGCTTCTGGCCAGACGAACCAACTCCACCTTCAATCAGGTTGTGCTGAAGAGGTTATTCATGAGTCGCACCAACCCGCCACCTCTGTTCCTGTTGCGCATGATCTGAAAGATGGAGCGGAGCTTCCTGGCCCAGGAAACAAAACCGCCATGGTTGTGGGGACAGCCACAGATGATGTGAGGATCTCGGAAGTACCCCAAACTGAATGTGTGTGCACTGCGGGTGAGCAGCCGGGCCCAAATCGCATCCTCAAGGCTGGCGGTAAGATCCTCACCTTCGACCAGCTGGACCCGGAGTCTCCCAAAGGCCGAGACACCGTGCTCCTGTCTGGTCCTTGGAAGGGCCGAGAGGTGTACTGGCATTTTGGCAAGGCCCCAGGGACCCCACATAGCCACACCAAACTCTATGTCCGCTCCAAGGGCTGGAAGTTCGAGCGTGCCAGAGGCCGAAGGGCCAGCCGAGGCTGCAAAAACTAACCCTGGATCTTACTGTTATTAAAAAAAACAATTGAGGCTGAAGAAGAAGAAGAAGAAGAAGAAGAAGAAGAAGAAGAAGAAGAAGAAGAAGAAGAAGAAGAAGAAGAAGAAGAAGAAGAAGAAGAAAGAAGAAGAAGAAGAAGAAGAAGAAGAAGAAGAAGAAGAAGAAGAAGAAAAGGAGGAGGAGGAAGGAGGAGGAGGAAGGAGGAGGAGGAAGGAGGAGGAGGAGGAGGAGGAGCCTGGGGAGCAGCCAGCAAGCAGTGTCCTTCCATGGTTTCTCCTCTACTTCCCTGTGAGTGAGTTCGTTGGCCAGAGGTGACACCGTGTGGAATAGCAAGCAGGCCTGCCCTGAGTTCCTGCCCTGACCTACTTTTTTTGTTAGTGTTTTATCACAGTAACAGAGATGAAATTAGAACAAATACATCTTTCAGTTTTAACTTACAAATAAGAGCTGTTTTGAGTCAGCAGTGCAAGTGGAAAGGATCTCAAGGCCAGAACGTCTGTGAACCAATGGCTACTTAATTGTCAGTTTGTATAAATACACCATGAGTGTTTGTCTAATAGGGGAGGACTGGGTCCTATAACGCCCACAAAGTCAATCCTGCTCAGCATGTTATTCCCATGTAGGTTTTAACATCTGATTTATTAATAATTTAGAGAGGTGAGTTGAAGTTTCCTGCTTTGATAGTTGTATCAGTTTGTTTGTAGTTCCCTCAATTTTTACTATATATCTAAGATCGTAAGAGTTTTGATAGCATGTCTTAATTGTACAAAGGGGCTCACGGTGACACTTCTGTACACATAATCAACATACTTTGGTCATATTCTCCTAAATTAGGAGATTAAATTGTTTCGTCATTTGACTTGCTTGCTGTGTGACCTGACTTATTCATCCTAGGGCTTGGGTTTTTTTTTTCTTTCTGCTTTTACTTATTTTTATTGCATTAAATTTTATTTCTTTTATTTCTTTGAGATTGTGATATAGTTCCATCATTTGGCCCTTCCCTTTCCTCACTCTAAAACCTCCCCTGTAGCCTTCCTTACTCTTTTTCTAATCCATGGCCTCTTTTTTCATTAATTATTATTGTATACGTATATGTCTATGCCTATGCATATACATTCCTAAATACATAAATACAACCTGCTCAGTTTGTATAATGTTTCTTGCACGTATGTTTTCAGGGCTGACCATTTGGCACTGGATAACCAATTGGTGTGCTCTTCCCTGGGGAAGACTATTTCTCCCACCTGTGGCATAATTTACCTGCCTGTAGTTCGCTGTGTAGGGTGGAGGCCTCATGGGGGACTTACTTGCCTTAATTGTGTCGCGTTATCATAAAGCTATTGTCGATAAATAGTGCTCACACTGTCAGTGTGATTTAGCCCTTCTAAGTCAAGGAGTGAATGTAATGGATTTTATATTTTGTTATATTATAAATGGACAAAAAGTAAGGATGCTAGAAAAAAGGTGGACAGTACGGTTGGTAAGAAAAAAAAAAGTGGCAAGCCTAAGTTTAGGAATCAAATGCTGTAGACAGCATAAGAGTGGAGGGCAAGAATGGGGAAACTGATCCTGTATGAGATGGAAAGACACTAGGTAAACGTGGGCTCCAGCGCAGGCCTGGGTGTGCGTGTAATGGAGGGGTCATGGGGAATGGGCTCACTATCCATGGTGCCCGAATCTTCTACACTTGTGTGACTGGCAGACGACCAGGTGACAGTGGAGCAGCACGATGGCATTAAAAAAATGGTGTGGTGACATGTGCAGGTGCCAACCTGCTTGTCACAGCAAAGGTGGGAGTGGCAGAGAGCATCCAGCAATAACAGGGTGGCTGGAGCGGTTCTGGGGATGGAGGGAGCTGGCCATGGGGGCGAGGCGTGCATCTTCTGTGAGAAAAGTCAGACAGTGGATCAGCAAAGGGAGATCACCAGGACTTTCTGTCTGTCACAGTGGTCGAAGGTGAGTGGGGTGTGAGGCTGGTTGGAGATGGCTGCCTGACAGATTTCAGACAATGGGTCTCAGATGAGAGGCCAAGGAAGTGTCAACTTCCCAATGCCTTTAGGCCAGAAGAGGGGTAAAGGGAGGCCTTACAGGTGTGACAACCGAGAGGATTTTCTAAATGCCAGTGGTGCTCTGCTGTGGAGTACAGTCTGCACTCTATCACAATTTGTCATATTTACACTAATCTGCTAGGATAACCCAGAGGAGGACTGGGTAACAAGACTTTAAGAATTTTAGCTCTAGGGGGGGAAAACAGAGCAAAACAAAACATTGATTTTATAATATTTGGCTATGGCCCCCTCTAGTGGCCATTGTGTGGAATTAAGAAGAATCTAAATATTTTGGAAAGGAATTAAAAAATTTCAAGCGGAGACTAGAGTTGCTGCTTTGAGGGACTAACCTCAGTTCTGGTGCGCGGCCAGGTCTTGTTTGAGGTTTGTGATGTGGCTGGCCGGCTGTCCTAGAGCTTACGTTGTGAATAACATAGGTGATTTTTCTAGAAGTCGCTGATGGCTGAGAGACCACGGAAGCAGGCAAGATGCATTAGAGTCCTGTCCCGTTGGTGCTTAAATTCTGTCTCAGAAGGTGGACCACCAAAAACTCGTGCTTTGCTTAGCGCTGCCCAGGGAGAAAGCAGAGCTTGCCAGCCGGGAGCAAAGAAGGGGACCTGCGTTGGATCGAGGTAGCCAGAGGAAGGAGAAACAGAGAAATATTACAGTTGGGGAAGAGACCAACAAGAGAAAAGGCTCTGTGCTTGGGAGGGGGCACTGGGGAGGCAGCTTGCTTGCTCTGTGACCCCACAGGTAGCACCTGCCACTAGAAAACAGTGAGCAGGCTGCATGAGCCCATAAGCCGAGGCCACAGAAGACAGGGCCACCTTAGTGTGGGAACCCCAAAGCCACAGGAGTTCTCTGATGACAGTTTTCATCCTGTCTTAACAGATTGTATTTAAGAGCCACTCTGTTGAAACAATTGGCTTTGCTTCTAAACAAGTGGAAGAAATATTTCAAAACCCAAATTTGATTTAATCAGTTGCCTCGTCAGATTAGCCAGCATTTGGTGGAGCGAGTCCACACGATATTCAAGTTGGAAACAGCAGTCTCATGCTGCAAAGCTTTTTTTTTTTTTTTTTTTTTTTTTTTTTTTAAACTTACATAAGACATTGTCTTCTTGAAGCGGCTGTCACCGATCTCTTCCTGAGAAGGAATGACCTTCATTTCTAATGAAGATGATTCTGAATTTGAGCTGCATCTTCTGAAAATACTTGATTTAGTCACACCTCCAAATACGAGAGCATTGTGAAGAGGCCTGCACCTTAGTATTGCTTTGCTATGTCACAGGCTTTTAGAAGTGAGTTTGAAATACGAAATTCCCCATAGAATAGTTGTCCTGCTTATATCTACACCTGCCTTACCTAGAAGAAGCACTGTGGGAAGCAAGGTGGAAAATGCTAGACAAAGCCAACACTGCTACGCTAATAAGAGAAAAAACAATGTAATGTAACCTTATGGTTGACTGACGGCATGCGTCCAGACAGTAGCCCAGCACTGTGTTGAGTGTGGGCATCTGTACCAGGGATGTGGCCCCTCCTACTTGCTGGAGACTGATACAAAGATCATCTGTGGGACAGGAGAGATGGTCCAGCAGTTCCTGCACACACTGATCTTGCAGAGGCCTCCACTTTGATTCCCAACATCCACATTGTAACTGCCTGGAACTCCATCTCTAGGACATCCAATAACATTTTCTGTTCATACTCACACACAGACACACACAGACACACACAGACACACACAGACACACAGGCACACACAGACACACAGGCACATGTGCACACAGGCATACACAGGCACACACAGACACACAGGCACATAGGCAGACACAGGCACACACAGACACACAGACACAGGCACACACATTCACACAGGCATGCAGACGTACAGGCACACACAGGCACACAAGACACACAGGCACACACAGACACATAGGCACACACAGGCACATAGTCACACACAGACACACAGGCACACACAGACACATAAATACAGGCACACCCACATACAATTTAGACAAAAAAAATCTAAGGAGGAAAGGACACTTGAGAGAACAGTGTGCTTGGTGAGGAGGAAGGGTGGAGAGAGAAGGGTGTTGCTGAGACTGACCGTGGAGCAGATGTGGCACGCAGAGGGATGCTGGTGAGTATCTAAGTCGGCCGCATCTCTACCTCCCCATGGTGATGGAGGAGACAAGTAATTCTGCATGGCTGATCTTCACATGTCCCCAAGAGTCAACATTTTATGCTGGAAATGAGTTCACACTCTAAAACAGTGGTATAAATATGGTTTAGAGGCCAATGGCAGCTCCCACCTGTGCGTTCAGGACTACTTTAGTAGGAGAATCACGCCAAGGTCACAGCTGCCTGTCTATAGGATGAGATCCCATCTTAAACAAAACCCGGAAATAATAATAAGTAAATATAGCTTAGCACATCAGGTTCATCTATATGACAAATTTTAAAGTGAATGTTGCCACATGGTTTTAATACATTTTTATGTACGAACAATCAAGATGTACCAGGTGATAGAATTTAAAAGTTTGCAGGGCATGGTGGCTGCGCACCTTTGATCCCAGGACTTGGAAAGCAGAGACAGGTAGATCTTCGTAGGTTCATGTCTATCCTGGTTTACATAGCAAGTTTCAGAACAGTCAAGGCTACATATAGAGACCGTATCTTGAAAAAAAAAAAGAAAGAAAAGATGTTTGGGCAGCCAGGTGTGGTGGTGCACACCTGTAATCCCAGCACTGGGGGAGACAGAGGCAAGGGGATCTCTGTGAGTTCGAGGCCAGCCTGGTTGACATTGTGAGTCCTGGACAGCCAAGGCTACACAGAGAAACCCTGTCTCGAAAAACAAAAACAAACAAACAAAAAAATATCAAAAATAAAACATGCACATTGTCACTAATTCCAACTAAAGCCACTGCTTGTAGCTTTGTTAGCACATTGCCATGGTTATCTCTGGGTTATAATTTAGGACATATATGATATAATATGTAGTTAATATATAATATGGCTGGACTGGCCTAAGAGAAGGGAGGAGTCTGTGCTGCAGAGTAATCACACTTGTCCAGCAAGGTCAAGACCCAGTCAGCTACTTAGAAGGCCTGTGGGGTACACGCTCACACCGCCCCGTTTAGATAGTGATTGCATGGACAGGTCACCCCAAACCTAGAGCTCAGTGCCTGGATGTTGTGCTTGTTATCAGTGTCAGTCTCCTTCTGTGGAGACAGCGGGCATAAGATGTGCACCTCAAAAGGTGCGGCGCCCCTTACTGCTCAAAAAAATCTTGTGAGTTGCACATTAGTTACTTTTCCTCTCACTGTGATAAAATGCCCTGACCAAAGCAGCTTAATGGAGGAAGGGCTCACAGTCTGAGGGTTGGAAGTATCTGGTCATGTTGTGTCCACGGAGAAATGAGCTCTCTTTTTGCTCAGGTCAGGACTCCAGCCCACTGAACGGCAGCGAATGGCGCTGCCCACGGCTGGGGTGAGCCTTCCTACCTCAATGAATGTACCATCGATAATCCCTCACAGGTGCCTGGAGGTGTGTCTCTTAGGTGAGTCCGTACCCTGTCAGGTAGATAGTGCTAATGGCCACAACACAGATGTCATGGTTAAATCCATGTTCAGATTAGAAATGACTTCCAAGTTTTGTCAAAATTGTTTATTGTAGCGTTTGTGTCAGTTTTTATCCTGTCATGAGATGCACCTCTCTTCGTTCCATCTGCAGTGACAAGGATTATTATTAATGCAGTGTATGAAATAGGTCCTATTATTTTCTATTTCCCCGGTGTTAGACATCTTCTCATATATGGACTTGCCACTCTTGGTTCTTTTCCCAAGTGTCTTAAAATTAGATTGCCTCTTTCTTGATGGCTGATCAATAATAATTTTCCTTATGTATTCTGGATGCTGGTGGCAGATAACTTCTTCTGGATCAGGCATTTTCTTTCTAGTCTTTATGCTGATTTTTGATAAAAAAAAACCAAGTTCTTAATTTTAACAAAATTTACTGTGTTTATCCTCCGCTTTTTGGGCTGATTGTGATTTGATATTGATTATGAGTCTTATCAACCTAATTTAATTTAACCTTCTGTAGTTCATTCCATAATAAAAATAATCAAAATTAGTGGTTTCTTATCTTTCAGTATATGAGTTTAGCTTTTTGTTGTTGTAACAAATGCCCGAGGAAAACAACAAAGAGGGTGACAATGAGGTTGGGCCAGGTAACAGTGGGAGAAGTCAGAAAAATCCTGCTTCAACACTTGGAAAGTGTACAGGCATGCACGCACGTGTGCACACACATATGCACACACACTTTTTTTTTTAAAGCTTGAACTGCAGTGTAAAAGTGGACACGAATGCAGAAGTCACACAAAGATGGGCCTCACCAGTGATGATACTGCCTCAAGAGGAAAGAGGGAGGCACTGCTGCAAAGACAAGGTCTGAGGGAGAGGTCAGGACGGAGAACTCCCACAGTGACTAGACTCAGGGGACTTGAGGAGTCTGGAAGCTTATCTTCGACCTCAGAGCCTGACAAGATGCTAGGGCATAGCAACATCAGGTATGGGCCACCCCTTTCCGCATCCCCCCAAAAGGAAGGAAAGAGCTCTTTAGGACCAGGATGGGCCAAGACTTCCATTCTAGGATTCATATATTGCCTCAGCAGAAGTGGATTAAGCAAACTAGAGTGTGAGCTAGAGTCAGGCATTCTTATTTTCACGTGCGCGTTGTCCCACTGGAGGCAAGCAGACAATCACCCCCTGCGGCTGGACCAAAGTGACCACTTAGAAATGAAGTCCCTTACAGGCATGCCTGAAATAAGGACTTCAAACTCTCCTCTTAGGCAGGTACATCAACATATAAAACTGAACTTCAAACCCATCGCGTTTTTAATTTAGTGGTGGTGGTGGTGGTGGACACGAAGTCTTGCCCTGTAGCCCAGGCTGACCTGGAACTCGCTCTGTAGCCCACACTGGTCTTGAACTTGTGGCAATACTCCTGCCTCAGCCTCCAAAATACTGGGATTACAGGTTTCAGTCTCCATGCTTGGTTTAGACGTTCCTATCTGAATGTGAAATGTTCCTCACAGGACCACAAATTTGAACAGTTGCTTCCCAGATGGCTTGCACTGCTTTGGGGCGGTGTGTAACCCTCGGGTCCTGGCTGGTGTGGGGAGGGTGGTAGGGGCTGGGCCCGAATGGCTCAGGCTACTTTGTTTCTGGCTGGGACTCTGCCTCCTGCTAAGCCACTGTGATGTAAGCAGGTTGCATCGCATGTTCCCAGTGCCACAGAGAGAGCTATCTGTCCCTTGCAGTCAGTCTTGCCTTCCTTGTCATCATGGACTGTATCCCCTGAACTACAAGCCATGCTCCCCAAAAAGGGCTCCAGCAGCTGGGAAACGTTTGCTCAAACATGGAGGTCTGAGAATGACTTTGTACATACAAACCATAATAGTAACTTTAGGGCATATTTAATATTTTCAATTTTTTAAAGACAGGTTCTCTCTATAAGCCATGCTGGTCTTGAATCTCAGATCCTCCTCGCTCAGCCTGGAGAAGCACATGAGAGTTCTACATGTGGACCAGCAGGCTGCTGGGAGAGGGCAATGCTAGGCTTTGGAAACATCAAAGCCAAGTGACACGCATCCTCTAATAAGGCCACATGTAAAGGTCACGCCTCCTAATCCTTCTCAAGTTGTGTCACTCCCTGATGACTAAGCATTCAAATACGAGGCTATGGGGGCCCATTCTAATTCAAGGCATCACAGTCACATCCCACTAATTGGTCCCCATGGGCTTGTAGCCTTATCATAATGCAAAAATGCGTTCAATCCAACTTCAAAGGCCCCCATAGTCAATCACCATCTCAACACTGTTTAAAAGTCCAAAGACCTTTCTGAGACTCATGGCAATCTCTTAACTATAATTCCCTGTGAAAATCAAAATCAAAAAGCAGACCACACACTCCCAACATACCATGGCACAGCATGCATATAAACATTCCAAAAGGAGGAAAAAGATCATAGTGATAGCGTGTTGGACCAAAGCAAGACCTAAAACCAGCTGAGCAAACTCCAAACTCGGCATCTCCATGCTTGATATCAAAGGGCTCTGCAAAACTCCAACTCTTTCCAGCCTTGTTGACTGCAACACCTCTCTCTCTCTCTCCTCTCTCGCTAGTTCCACACCTGGTCTGTAGCTTTCCTTGGCAGGTATCCATGACTCAGGCATCTTCAACATCTTGGAGTCTCCAAGGCAACCCAGGCTTCTCCTTCACAGCTTCACACAGTGGTCTCTCTAGGACTCCACACCCTGATACAGTCCTGACCTCAGCAGCTTTTCTTAGCCTCCCAGGGAGATTCCACAACCCTTTCTTATTGACTCTAGAGCAACATGGCTGAAACAGCCAAGTTGTGCTGCTTGCTTGGGTTGGATTTTGGCCCCTCATTTAAATATATTCACATCAGCTTTCTGTTTTTAATGGTTTCCTTCACTGCTTAAGCTTCTCTTTAATTCCTTTTCACAAGGTAGAAGCTTGGCTGGGTGGAGTCTTGCTCTGATGCCCCTACTCCCTTTATTCCATTAAAGTTTCTTTAAACTTTTATCTCCTTGAGCACTGGACTTATCTCTGTTACACTTCCTGGTGTTCCCTTTCCTTCTCAAACTGTAAGTTTTATATTTTTCTTTGCTCAACTTGCTTCATTTCATTATAGATCTGCATAAGAGTGAACATTAACAATCACATGACATAATCAATGCTATGCTGTCTTGAAATATCCTCTGTCAACACCATTAATCCAAAACTCATCAGTTTAGCCTCGGGTGGGTTTTTAGATCAAGGGCAAAATACAGGAACATTCTTTGTCAAAATAATATGAGCCTATGAGGGCCTTCTCAACTCAAAACCACTACAAGATTATTTACTCAACCTCCTAGTTGTCAAGGGTATTACATAGGATTCTGTGTGTATTAGGACAACTTAATTACACAATTGTGAATGTTGACTAAAATTGTTGTATCAGGGTGTTGTCTTCGTGCATGAAGCTAAAACAGGACATCTGAAGGACAGGGATCTGGCAAGTCATCAGCATGGGCTGTTAGGTCACATGGCAGCTCTTATAAAGAAAAACATTTAATTGGGGCTGGGTCACAGTTAAGAGGCTTAGTCCATTATCATCATGGTGGGAAGCATGACAGCATACAGGCAAGCATGGTGCTGGAGAAGGAGCTGCGAGTTCTACATCCAGGTCAGCAGGCAGCAGGAAGAGAATGCCACACTGCCTTGAGCATCTGTGATCTCAAAGCCCACCCCCAGAGACACACCTCCTCCAAGAACACCACACCCACTCCAACAAGGTCACACCTCCTCATAGTGCCTCTCCCTATGGCGGCCATTTTCTTTCATTCCACCACAGTCAGTCTAGAATCTGTGTTAGTTTTTTCTTACTGCTCTGACTTACTGAGTGCCCTGTAGAAGAAGCTGCCACCCCCACAGAGTTAAATGTGCACCCAAGCCTAAGACACAGAACCTGAAGGAGAATCTGGGAGAAGAGAGAGTGTAGGCTCAGCGATGGCTGCACATCAGAGAGACGAGCCTGTCCATCAGATGCAGTGTACGTGGACAACAAAAGTGCAGCGGTCACATTTTTAAGCACAAAAATAAAATGGCTGCTGTTTCATTTCCATCTTCCAAATTCCAGACAACGAAGTTTTTTGAGGTATCTCTCACCAGGAACGTACATGGAGAGAGATTCTAGGAATGTAATTCAGGCTAGTTAAGTTGACGCATTCTACAGATGCTCTCTATAGGCACCCCTGTTACTGTTGTTACACAAATGGTGTCATACTATATAGGTATTGTCTTACCATTACGCACACATTTGTCATTCCTTTCATGATAGCACAATATCTCATTGTGTTTGAGTTGTTACAACCTTTGCTATGTTGTACAATACTACCATGAAGAATGTTGCCCCATTTGCTTTTTCTGTGTGCGAGCATCTCTGTATGTTAACTTCCTAGAACTTCCTCAACCAGCTTCCAAGTTAAAATTCTGATATACTGTCTAGTTGTTCCTTGCAGAGCTTGTATCACTCTCCTATGCTATTAATAAAAATATGACATACTTTTTTTCTCACAGTCTCATAACTTAGTGACTTACCGAGCTTGTTCATCTTTGTGAATGTTATAGGTGAAACGATGTATTTCAGTGTGGCAGTGTGACTGTAATTCGCATTTTTATTATTGTGCATAAGCTTGATCCTTAGGGAATATTTCTGTGAAAAGGAGAGAAAGAAAAAAGTTTGGAATTTCCAACTTGGATTGAATTCAATGTCCCTTCTGCATCTATTACATGTTTGACTTTGTGAGGACCTCTCACTAGTGACAAATGACAATAATGATGGCATAAAAGTACCAGGCTCCATCATTCTAGGGGAAAACAAAACAGTGATGCTCAGACTAGAAGTTGCTGAATTTGCTCCCACCCCCCTCCCCAGAAATCAAATACAGATAAGATGAAATGAAAATAACGTCTTACAAATACCTGACTCAATGTGATTATATATCGTTAGAACAGTTTGTGCCTTTATTAGTCAGAAAAGCATGGCATGGAGAGTGAAGATGAGTTTGCCTCCCAGCTTATCCCTATCCCAATTAGCAGCATTGAAGAGGCTGGTGGGGGGGCTGTGGCATCCCTTGGAGTTGGTACAGGACACACCCAGACACCAATTAGCATAAAGGAGATTTATTACTCTGGAGGGGCAGGCAGAAGGGGGGGCTGCCTCTGGATCAGGTAAAGGAAGAAAGCAGGCAGCAGCAGCAGGCATTATTATTATTATTATTATTATTATTATTATTATTATTATTATTATTATTATTATTATTATCTTTTAGAAATGGGTTTCTAGAGAGAAAAGGGGAAGTCTATCCTGGTGTGTGTTGGTAGCCCTGATCAGACAGGTTGGCCAAATCATGAATTGGTTGCTGGACCTTGAGGTGTTTAGTCTCAGGAATGAGTCAGCGGCCAGCTTTAGGCCAGAGGGGGCTAGCTTTAGGAATGTAATCTAGAGGCTTAGCAAGGAAGAGGGAAGGGGTTGGGCAAGACCTTCTGGTGCCATATTTGCCATGCTCGGGCCTGCTAGAGAGCCCTTCAGTCCTAGGTATTTGGCTTAGATCCACGATACACAGAGGGCTATGAGTTGGTATCATGAATCAGTTACTTCCGGAGACATATGAGTTCTACAAGGTCTAGGTCTTTTCCTTTTGAAAAAGAGCAACTCTTTGAATGGAAAAAATGATTTAAATGAGATATTATTGGGTATAGCTGTTGGGGTGTTAATTGTTCATTTCACAATAGTCATGGCTGTACATGGGTTTTAGGTATCTTACTGTTTTCTAGTTGAAGATGATTTTAATCAGTTAGGAGTCTTTACAACACCTCAGCTTTCATTTTCAGCCCTGTTTCCTTTTCCTGGGATAACTCTGGCCTTTTCAATATGAGCAGAACGTTCCTGGAAATGCTCTTTTCAATAGTACGTAGACTGGCTGTGTGGCCAGTGTTTGCAGTGGTGTCACATTTGTTAAAGTCATTCAGGAGACACTACTAATGGACACATATGAAACGGATTCCATACCGTTTGGCAAGCGTGGGAATGTTTTATTACAGTGAGTTGTCAGAGGTGAGCTCACGTGAGTGAGAGGCGCACACTAGTGCTTAGCTATCATACATGGGCCCCTGTTTTTCCTGAGTCGGGGTTTCCATCTGCTGGGGTTCAGGTGTGTGAGGCAGTGGTGGTCAGCATCCTCATTCTAATAGCGAGCTCCCTCGTATTACAAGTGTGTCGGCTTGCTTCATGTCAGCTTGATGCAAGACGGAATCATCTGAGAGGAGGAACCGCATCAGATGGGGTTATAGGCAAGACTTTAAGGCCCCCACCCCCGCCCCCCTCCCCCACTCCGAGACAGGGTTTCTCTGTGCAGCTCAGGTTATCCTGGAATCACTCTGTAACCAGGCTGGCCTTGAACTCACAGAGATCTGCCTGCCTCTGCCTCCTGAGTGCTGGGATTAGTTAGTGATTGACGTGTGAAGGCTCAGCCCATTGTGGGTGGGGCCACCCCTGGTCATAGGTGCTATAAGAAAGCAGGCTGAGCAAGCCAGGGCAAGCAAGCCAGTGAGCAGCACTCCTCCTTGGTCTCTGCATCAGTTCCTGCCTCCAGGTTCCTGCCCTGCCTGGGTTCCTGCCTCTAACTTCCTTTGATGATGAATAGTGATGTGGAAGCACAGGCCAAATAAACTCTTTCCTCCCCAGCTTGCTTTCTGTCACGGTGTCTTATCACAACCATAGAAACCCTAATTAAGGCAGAAGGGTAAAGGATTAGGAAGAGTTTGTGATTAACCCTACTTTCAAGCTAACAAATCAGTTGGCTATACTTTCCTGAGTGTCTGAAGCCACCTGGACACCAGACAGAAGAATTTGTCACTCACAAAACAAGAGACAACATGAATTTTGTGTTCTTACTTAGTTTTTCTTTTTGCCCTCTAGGTCCCAAGGGACAGAATGGAGGTGGAGTGGGGGACTGACCCCTCTGAATGTTGTATACATAATGGGTTTGGGCAATCCTGAGAACCGATGGGTTTAGAAAACCACTGTTGTTACAAGGGTGTTGCTTGCCTAGACTTTGCTCTATAGAAAATATTATTATCATGAATGGCAAACAAACATCCCGGAGGGAGACTGTATCTTCTGCCCCCATTCACTTGAACAGACAGCTTGGGATCCGTAAGAGCTGTCTGTCACAACACACGCAGAGATACAGGCGACACGTGGGCAATTGTCTTTAATAAACACGAGGGGCGTCTTTTCAACTCACTGTCATACTTGAATTTCTGTCTCTTCTTCCACATTCTATTTTCTGCACCTAAGACACAGTTCTGTACCCCACTTACCATGTCCTGCTCGTCAGTGATTCTCTTGTACTTAAAGGATTGTACGAGAAGGAAATAGAGACTGGGTTATGGATACAGGATATGAAAAACTACAATAACTTTGCATACGTCTTAGGTCGGGTTATCAGAATAAAATGAGGAGAGCCGAGTATTCATGACTTGGCCTCCTAAGGAAGCTTCAAATACCCTGGCGCATTCTAGGATTTTTTTTTTTTTTTAAGTAACAGCCAAGCATGCAAGACAAGGAGTCCCTGCACCCAAGATGATAATGAGGGCAGATGCTCTAACGAACTTGGCAGTCATGGGTTTGGATGCCTGCGGTGTCTTAAGACACTCAGGCATGAGCTTAAGAACCTTCGTGCTGCAGAAGCAGGTTAAGAGGCCTTGTGAATAAAGAGGTCTTCAGGGACAGAACCAGGGTGTCCATAAGAAAACGAATCACATGCCAACCAGCCCCCCCCACCCCAGAAATGGCTAACCTTTGCCTAAGGATGCAAAACAGATTCTCTCAGAGTTCTAAGTAAATCCCTGAGGTAATAGGGCATGCTGAACACAGTGAATATTTAAAGAAAGAAGCTCTTAGGAGCCTCTGCCAATAAAATATTCTCTAAGCTAACGCAGCTCACTGAGCGGCGTCTCAATAACGGGGAATGCTGGTCCAGGTGCCGTCTACGGCACCTCAAGGTTAGGAAGGGCTGACCGGGGCCTCTGGACCTGTTACGAAAGGGAGTCTTAAAAATTCATCTCCTCCAATCCTTATCAGAGGAATACCATTTAAAAAAAAACAAAAAAAAACAAAAAAAAAAAACCCACACACTCCGCTTCCCAATTACTTCTCTGCTAATCTAGAAAACAGTAATGATTTTGCTGAAGAAAGGATGGCTTCCTACAGCGATGTCGAGGAACAAAACAGTCTCTCCTTTTTCTTTGTTTTTGCAAAAATCAGAAAAATCCTGATATTATGATGTAAAGATAGGAGAGAAAACGTTAGAAGCAGCAAATAAGCCGCCCACAAACCACCCAGCCGAGGAGGACAGCAGTTTCTCGTTTCCTTCTTTCCCCACCGAGACAAAGCCTCACTATGTTGGTCAGGCTGGCCTTAAACTTGCAATTCTCCTGCCTCAGCCTCCTGAGGGATGGAATGACAGGTGTGCAGTGTCTTTATTCTTTTCACTGTATAAACCAGAAAGTATTTTGGCATAGAGACCGTACAGCAACGGTCAACTCAGTTTATGAATGTTCCAGGGTATAGTAGGCTTTTGAGGGGGTAGGGTTTTTCTTAAAAGTCACCATGTGTTGCTAAAAGCTGTGGGTCAGTTTAGCTTAACTATCTACTTTCAGAAGACATATACTTTTTCTGGTTGTAGACACTGGATTTTGGGGTCATTCCTAGTTCGGGTCCAGAATATTGAGATCTTTTAGCATCTTTTTGTCTGGCCTGGCATGTAAGCATGCAGTCAGTTAGGCTAAAAGATTTCTTGTACTATTAAAATACAAACCAAACAGCGTGTCTGTGTAGTCAGTGGACAAAAGCTGGCAAGTATATGGTGCTGGGAGCTAAAAAATGGCACCGTTTCCTATCGCTTTTGCTTATGTACATGTTCAGATCTGTCTTACGCCAATGCTTGTCCAGAATTGTACCTAACGGCTCACAAAGGTGTGGAGAGTCAGGGGGCCTGAGCTCAGTAACTGTCTGATATTGCTTCACTGGTACCTTTCTCCACAGGCTCAAATCAACCAAAGCTTCAAACTCTCTTACATTGCATGTGGGTTTGTGATCTAGAAGATTAAAAATGGCACACTAAAGGAAATGATAGACGCCATTGAGAGCAATTCTGGGGAAAATCTCCATTTGTTGGTGGCCCAGTCTACCTACTCAGGTCATTTGGCAATGACCCAGACCTTTGGCTCGGGAGGGATATGACGCCGTTGTCAAGGCACATGCTTTGGTGAGTTAGGGCACAGGCTGCCATGGGTTCACCCCGAATCCACTTGCCCGTTTTCCCGGGCACACAGATGGCCATGTTTTCCAGCCCTTTTGGCACACTGGGCATGGCTATGTGACTGAGCTCCTTGTGGTACGTCAGGCCATGCTGTGTGCCATATTGCAGGCCTGGCCCGCAGTAAGGAAGAATCACCTCCATGGTCTTCTCTTTCCTAGTTGATTTGGGAGAACTCAGCATTGAAAGAAGGTGGCTCCACAGAAGAGGGTGTCAGATTGTCACATCTGAGTGAAAGCACTTGTGTCGCGCTTCAGCAAGAGTTGACTACGTGCTAGGCCAAGGAGACCTTGGGTTGTGCCCACATCTGCAAAAATGTATTCAAATTAACACAATCTTGAAATAGACGGTTGTTTTCATTTAATTATACAGACAGCTATGATGATGGCTGAGAGGGTACCAACTAAACATATTTCAGGTTTAAGCACAACCAGAGGCTGAGATTATACTAGAAGAGATAATTGCCCATAGAATCATGAACAACAGA
Organism: Acomys russatus; assembly: GCF_903995435.1. Lineage (NCBI taxonomy): Eukaryota > Metazoa > Chordata > Mammalia > Rodentia > Muridae > Acomys > Acomys russatus. The sequence continues at coordinate 6,449,917 of NC_067158.1, read as the reverse complement.
AGGCAGGGCCTGAGCAGGAGGGATCTGGGGGCAGACGGTGTGTGCTGGAGTCAGGGATACGCTGCTTCTCAGCTGCAGCCTTGGACAGGCTAACCAAATTTCCTCTTCAATGGAAAGAAAATTCCCATAGGAATCTTGTGTGATAAGAATGCTGTTCTATGTGTCAGGTGCTTACAGCAATGTCTGGCAAAGTAAGCGCTCTGTAAGTGCTAGACGATGATGGTGACGATGACAGTGGTGGTGATGTTGCTGCTGGTGGTGATGACATCACCAAGTAAGTATCATGTGCCAAACAGGAGCCAATGGTCCAAAGGGGTCAACAGTGATGCTCGGCAGGGCAGGCCTCTGTGTGAAGCTCAGGCCGTACTGCCTAGTCAGTCTTTGGGCTAAGGTCATGCCTCATCAACTTGTTTCCCAAATGGGTATACAATCTTGCAGTAAAGATAATTTCCAGTGGAGGCCCGGTTTGCATATCTATCTTTCCTCCTCACTCCCCCGTCAGCACGATGCATCATGAGCTCCAGATAGGACCAGGCCCCTCTCCTTCTCAGCTTCTTTGTTTTCCAGGGCTACAAGGTATAGACGCCAAGTTGTGTTTAGGGAGCCTATGAGTTCTTTGGTTATTGCCAGTTCTATCCCTGCCTAGCCAGACAGGTTTTCTTTTTCTTCAATATTCATTTTTATTTTTAATTGTGTATCTGTGTGCAATTGTGTGTTGGTGTGTGGGTGTGAGTGCAGGGACCTACAGAGGCCATCAGTGGGTACCGAATCTCTGAAGCTGCAGCAGCAGGTGATTGCAAGCCCCTGATGTAGCTACCGGGTCCTCTGTAAGAGCAAAAGTCTCTCCTAAGCACTGAGCCATCTCTCTAGCAACAAATGATACACATTCAAAGCACCTTCTGTAATGAGTTTGAGAACCTGTGGGTCGTGACTTCTTTGGGGCTGCATATCAGATATTTACATTATGATTTTTTTTTTCGAGACAGGGTTTCTCTGTGTAGCTTTGGCTGTCCTGGACTCGCTTTGTAGACCAGGGTGGTCTTGAACTCACAGCGATCTGCCTGCCTCTGCCTCCTAAGTGCTGGGATTAAAGGCATGTGCCACCATGCTCAGCTACATTATGATTCTTAACAGTAACAGAATTACAGCTATGATTTAGCAATGAAATAATTGTGTGGTTGGGGACCACCAGAACATAAGGAACCGTTAAAGAGTCCCAGCATCAGGAAGGGTGAGAACTACTGACTTAGGCTCACTGAATTCTAAGCAAGACAGAGGATGGAGAGATTTTCATTTGAAATTTATTAGATAGAAAATGAACTTAAGGTTTTGTTTTGTTTTGAGATTGAGTCTCACTCTAGTTCAGGTGTAAAGACCAGACAAATTCTATTTTGAAAAAGAAACTCCATTTTGTGTTAAACCTGGCCTAGGACTGAACCCAGATTCCAGGAAAACTGCAAACTAGTCTAAACAAACAAAATTCCCCTAACAACACAATCAGATCACCTTGGGAAAGTCCAAATATACTCTCTGGTAGTCAAGCTGACTACCAGACAATCAATTAGGAGGAGCCAAAGTTCCTAATGCCCCATGACTGCTTCAACCAATCTTTTCTATAGGCCAACTTGCCTCTACACCTATTACCCAACCATGAAGCACCAAGGCTTGTAACTCTCTGCTTGCAGCTTTTCGGCCCAAATGCCATCCAATCATGTACTGTAAAACCCATTTCTTTGTCTAAAACCTATAAAAACCCCTCTCAATTGAGACTCAGGGCCACTTCCTTGCATCTGCTGTGTCAGTGCATTGGAAGTGTGGCCTGGGTTCGAACCTGCAAATAAAGACTTCCATGCGATTGCATTTGGACTAGGCTCTGGGGGGGTCTGTTTGGGGAGTCTCTCAAAATCTGGGCGCAACATAGGCTGCTTTCGAATTTTCTGTGTAGCCTAGGCTAGCTCCATCTTCCTGCCTCAGCCTCTCATACACTGAGATTACAGGTGTGTGCTAGCGTACCCCCCCTAATTTATTCTTTATTATAGTAAAGTACGTACAATACGAGCTCTCCACGTTAACCATTTTAAACGCACAGCTGAATGGCTTTGCATACACCTGCCACATTGTGCAACTACGACCACTGCCCATCTCTAGAACATGTCCCTTACCCCCAAGTGGAACTCAGTGTTTATCCTTCCCCTGTTTCTGCTACCATTTTCCGTTTTCCATCTCTCTACACGTTGGTCTGAGCTAGCACTTCATAATAGGCAGAATCCTACAGTATCTGCCGTTGTGTGTTCATTTTATTTCACTCAGCACGGTATAGCAAGGGTTTCTATTGCTGTGATGATGAAACACCGTGACCAAAAAAAAAAAAAAAAAAAAAAAAGCAAGCTGGAGAGAAAACGGTTTATTTGGCTTACACTCCCATATTTCTGTTCATCATGGAAGGAAGTCGGGATAGAAACTCACGCAGGGCAGGCCCCTTGAGGCAGGAACTGATGCAGAAGCCATGGAGGGGTGCTGCTTACTGGCCGGCTTGCTCTCATGGCTTGCTCAGCCTGCTTTCTTGTAGAACCCAGGGCACCAGCCCAGGGGTGGCACCACCCACGATGGACTGGGCTCTCCCACATCAGTCCCTCCTTGACAAAATGTCCAACAGCTGTATCTCATGGAGGCCTTTCCTCAACTAAGGCTCCTTCTCCTGGCGACTTAACGTCGTGTCAATTTGACACGAAACCAGCCCGTACGTGGCGTATATCAGAATTTCAGCTCTGTTTCAGGATGGGTGGATGGTACTCTATACCACAATTTGTTTATCTACTCACCTACATTTGGGTTGCTTCCAGTCGCTTCTTCTGTGAATCATGCTGCCTTGAACACTGGTAAATAAGCCTCCACTTTCAATTCTTTGGAAATACTCCTAGTAGTGGATATGGGAAAAATTCAAATACATGTGGGGGTGGAGACGTGACTCAACAGCTAAGCGCACTGGCTGCTTTTCCACAGCACCTGTCTCAGGCTCCCAGATGGCAACTCACAGCCAACTGCCACTCCAGTTTCTGGGGGTCTCATGCCCTCTTCTGTTCTCCAAGGACACCAGGTGTGTACATGGGTACATACATACACGCAGGCCAAACACCCATACACGTTAACAGAAGAGAAAACACATTTATGTTTCATGGATTAGAACTGTGCAAATTGGCTTTCCCATTGCAAGGGGATGAGATGGTACTTAGCAACGAAGCGGTTTTGTTGTTGTTGCTGTTGTTGCTTTTAAACGTCTCTGAAGTAGAGAAAAATCAAGAAAAGGTGGGGGAAGCTGGTAAAGAAATGTATTTAGAGAACCTACCTAAAGCAGCTGCCACATACACAGAAAATCTTTGACAGTGGAGCTAGATCCCAGAACTTTGTACTTTGGGGTGGGGGTCTGCGGAGGGGATGGGCTCCTGGTGAGAAGTGTGATGCCTCTGGGGTTCTGCACCGCTCAGACCCAGGCCGCCCTTCCTCTGGATTGAACCTTGGATGGTTTTATGATTTATGAAAACTGCCTCATCTACTTTCTGCAGGAATTTAAATATATCTGCTCTTGATAGGTAATTGCCCATGGTTTGGTTTATATAAAATAGGTTTTCCAACAGAAGGGGGGGCACTCAGCTGTAGATAAAGGTAATTAAATGGTCATTAAATTTGGGTGGCTTAGCAATAACAATACAAGTAAAGAAGAGAGGGAAATCATGCTTGTGGGAGTCTTCAGAGCTAAACGCAGCCAGTCCTGCTTAAAACACCACTATTTAAAGATTATTGCTTAATTATTCTGACACTTGCTAATTTCTTTACCAGAATACATTTATTTATCACCCTAAGTTTGGGATCTGGGTTTGACCATCAGATTTGCGGACCCTCAGCACTCAGAATGAAGACTCATTTTTTACACACATTTTAAACTCTCCAGTATTAGGGAGGGAAACGCTAAGGTAAACATTATCAGTGGTGAGCTCAAGAGCTGAGTGAAAGGCAGGCGTGAAGATCAGCGTGTGAGTTAGGTGGTTTGCTGGCACCTGGCATGTGTGGTTCAGGGAAGGGAAGAACGGTGATTTTATAGGGTACCATTTCAGATGCCCCCTCACTGGCCTAAATAGTCCATAGAAAGGGGATTCGGGGAGGAAGGGAGCCAAGACATCGGAAGATGGATCGTGAGCCACCGGAAGTTGCTTTTCCCTCTCTAATCAAAGCGGGGAAGGACTGGGGGACCTCTGTGGATGCCAAGCATAGAGAGGGAGGCAGGCACGCTTCCAAGGTGGCCGATTGCTAACCCTGTTTCAAGGTGGCTCAACGGGAAGATACGAAGGGAACTACTGCAAGAATGGCCGGACCGGAAGATCCCGAGTGGAAAGCTCCCGCCTCTGTGCGCTCCAGCCATCCCCATCCATGCTAATTCCTTCCAGCTTCCTCTCACCTCCCACTTCCCTAGGCACACTCTCACATCCTCCTCACTTTCGGCTCCCTGGCTCGCCCCTAAAATCACGGTCTTGTGTAATATTCAGGTCACTTGTTCCTCTCTCCTTCCCTAGCTCCCTGGCCGACCCTCAGCTCTGATTAGGACCAACCAACGTGACCCGCCCTTGCTTCTCAGGAGTGCACAGCCCTGCCCAGGTGAACTGTGCGTTCCTTCAGTCAGGGAACTCTTCTCTTTCTCAGCCATCACTGCGTACCTTCCCCTCTGTCCCTCAGATGCTCAGTATGCCCTCTTTCCTTCTGACTTTAAGCTGTTGGCTGACTCATTATTTTTTCATTGAGTGAATAAGCGATAAACAGTAAGTGAAGAATGACCTCAGAATCCTCAGCTAAACTTGCACTGATGGTCTCTGTGCACTGCCTTATTTTTGCATTTTTAACTAAATTTGTTCTTTGACAATGTCATACAACTGTGCAGTGCATTCTGGTTATTTTTTCTCATACACACATCTTCCCCCTTCCCCCCCCCCCCGCCCCCTACCCCGCGCCACCTGCTGCCGCCAACTCTTTCCCTACCCTGTCAGCTCCTCTTCCTTATCTTTTCTACAAGTCCCACTTTTACATTCATATCTTTGTGCTTTATTTTGAGATCCACCCAATTTCACCAGAGTCATTTGTAGGACCACGAGTTTGGAACTGTCCGCTGGAGCCTGGTGGCCTTGCTCATGGGCACAGAACTGAAGACAAGGAGTGAGCCTCCCCTACAATCCCCTAGTAGTCAACAGTTCAGCGGGGAGGCTGTTAGAGCCCCCGAGTCCCTCCCTGGCATGTGATTGACAGGCCCCACTGAGGCAGCCTCGGCTACTGTGGATTGTGTTGGCAGAGGCTGCATCGTGTCCAGGAGACAACACTTCGCGGCCCCTCGCCCTGTCTCAGCTCTCCCATCCTTTCTGCGATGTTCCCTGACACCTAAATGGAGTTGTTGATACTCATCATACTGGAAATAACCATCCTTTCACATGTGATATTCCAGATTCTCTTCCCTGTGCATCTAGGCTGGGTGGTGGATCAGCTGTCACTCAGCTAGAGTCCTTTTCTTCTTAGCAAGCTTTTCACCACCTCCACTTGCAGCTCCTTCTGGTAATCCTGCCTTGATGATGCACGAGGTACCTTCCACCTCGAGTCTTCTGGGCTTCTCTGGCACGCATCACACCATTCTTTTTTCTCCAGGTTACAGGTCCTTTGCAGTCTCTTCAAGTAGAGAACTCAGTTATCACTTAATGTCTACTTTGTAGATATCTCTTTTTCTACATCCCTCCTGAGCGCTTCTGGCCTCTTCTCTTGTCTCTCCTTCATAGATTAGAGCTTTTGGGTGTCAGTCTAGTGGGCATTTAGGACGGAACAGAAATAAGTGCAGTTCATCAGGTCCTGCCATTCAGCTCGGAGCTGTCTGCTTTCTCCCCCCACCCCCACTCCAATCAGACTGTTATTCCCACTGTTTTCCTCAAAACTACTCAGGATCAGACCTTGACTGATCCACTGGCCAGTTCTCAAACTCTTGTTGCACCGGCCTTCTCAAAAGGAGCTGAGCTGCTTGCCTGCCTGCCTGTCTCTGGTATACAGTGGACTGCCGTCTTCAAGCACACCGTTCCGTCTCTCATACTGCCCTCATGGCTTCTCTTTCTCACCCCGGAGTACTGCAGTGTCCTTGGGCTCCATCCTGTACTTTCCACTCTACTCATCTTCTCTTTGGTGACATGCAACTACCAAGACACTAATGTCTTCCAAATGCGTGCCTTTATCTTTAACCTCTGCAACACCCTGGACTGTGTTTTGTGTAAGTCCATTTGTCAGCCTGACATTTCTAAACAGAAGCTCAAAGGACCTCTCAATCTGGCCCTCTCCGAAGTACAGATTTAATTTTCCTCTCTAACCCTCTCCTATCTTGAGCTCCCCCACTCAGCCTGTTAGCCAGGGCGTCGCGCCAGGTCACTCTTGATTAACCGTCTCCTCTTCCATTCACATCAGTGTAACCAAAAATCATGGCGCGTCCATCTTCAGCACACGCCCTGGCTGGGTAACTGCTCCATGCCTCTCCTTGTTTGAGTTGCTCCTCTCTCACCTGTGCCCCCGTGGTAGCTTCCTTCCTCCTGCTCTCCCGGTGGCCAGCCTTGCGGCCCCTCACTCTGTCTCCCACATGATGGTCAGGGTGACCGGTATGAAGAGCGAGCCAGCCAGCTCACCTCCTCCAACTGCTCTGCGGTATCTGGCACACTTTGGGTGAAGTCCCCTCTTACCTACACCTCCAAACTCGACACACTCTGCGCCCCCCACTTCCTGTCCAGTCTTACCCTTATTCTGTTTGGGTGACACTTACTTTCTTTGTTCACACCAAGCTCCGCCCTTGCTTCTGTATCTGTATTTGTTCTTCCTCTGCCCGAAATGCTTTTCTTGCTGATCTTTGACTTGTTTACATATCTATCCAAACCCCAGCTCCTCATACAGGCCTCCTCTATTTGTCCCATCTAGAATAAACTCTTATTCCTGCTTTCCAAGGACACTGGGGTCAGTCTCTTGGTGGTGACTAGCCGGGGGGGGGGGGCCTGCCATGAGGGAGGGTGTTGCCACCCTGAGGTAGCGGCTAACTAATAGAGCACTTCAGTCAGAATGCACACACATTCCTTGTATTTTAGTTATTATACAATGCTAATTAGCCAGGGGGACAGAAAAGAAAACGATGATTACCCATGGAATGCAGTGGGGGCATTCGGAAAAGAGGATGCGTGTAGAAGGAGTTAAACAAGGAAGGGTTCATCAAACCATATCTGTCAACTTTCTATTCTATGGCAACATACCTGAGATAGTAAACTTAATATGGGGAAAAGTTTTAATAGCACAGTTACCCAATCACATGGTCCCATGGCCTTTGCGATGCGGTGGTGCAGTACATCGATAGCAGGCAGTACACGGAAGAGAAAGCCGATCTCCTCATGGCAATTGGAAATCAAAGAAGAGACCGTGAGAGGAAAGTCACGCAATAGGTCAGCCCTTGGCAACACATGGTCCAAGGATGTCCGGGAAGTTCTGAGATCTTCCATCCAGTCAGAAGAGGTCAAACTCAACGCGGTTTCACTCTTGTGACCTCTCGTGAGTGTGGGGTGGCATTTTCAGACAGCCCATCCTGGTGACTCACGCAGGTCATATCCTCATAAGGTAAGGATTGAATTTTAAGGCTTTGGCTTCCTTTGCTAGTCTTTCAGGGTGTAAAAAGGACCGGGAGACCAGATAGATTAAGGTCACCTATAAAACAGACTAGGAGGTTTATCTGCCATGGGATCTACGCCCAATGGACGGGATTAGTGCTATTCAACTGGGTGTGCCTGAGGGCACCTGGGGTCATTGGTATTCTAGGTAGGGGATGAAATGGCCATTCTAGAGCTGCACAAGCCCCAAGACTGAGAACTACCCCCCACCCCCATGGAGTTAGTATATGTAGCTCAGTGAAAAGGTAGCTGGGAGCTGACACTAAGAGACAAGGGAGCAAGCCGGGTGTGGTGGTGCACACCTATAATCCCAGCACTCGGGAGGCAGAGGCAGGCGGATTGCTGTGAGTTTGAGGCCAGCCTGATCTACAAAGTGAGTCTAGGATAGACTCTGTCTAGGATAGACAGAGAACCCTGTCCCAAAAAACCAGAGAGAGAGAGAGAGAGAGAGAGAGAGAGAGAGAGAGAGAGAGAGGAGGGAGCGGTTGCAGTTGAGGTCACTCAACAGCTCAACAGCAGGGGCATTCTTCTTCCCCTTAGATCCCTGGGGAGATTCTTCTATGGTTCCCTTCACTCTTCCAAATTCAAGACTGCTATCGGTGTCCTGGGAAGTGATGCCGAGGCCGTTTGCTACAGCAGGTAACAGAATGGAAAATGCCAAGGCCTCCACCCCCCAGCATCAGTCCTCCAAGCCAGTGTCTTACGCACTGAATTGACATGAGTTGGTTTCTCCCACAGAGTCATAGGAGGCTCAGGGCAAGGAGCCTAGTAAGCTGGATTCTCCCCCAAGTGAGCGGCTGAGTCTATCTGTGACATGAGGGTGTTTGCCAGGCCACTCAGCAAATTGTCCCCCCGCCCCCAACGGTGAAACTGCCTGGGCTCGACAGCCTGTCAGCCACATTTATTGGGAACCCGCAAGCGATGTGAATTGGTAGGCAATCCAGGCATTGAAACAGCAGCTCCCAGGAGTTGAGGGCAAAGTTATCTATCTATCAAATCTTGTGTCTCTGCTGACATCTGAAAAACCCAGGCGACACCCACACACCTGCGGCCTCAGCAGCAGTCCAATTAAAGGGTGTAGCTTTTCTTTAGTTACTTTCTGACCTTGGAGTCTGAGAGAGGGTATTAGGCATCGCTTCTAATCAAACTGCAGAAACGTCTCGAGGACTAAAGCATTTGAAAATTAACACAGGCGACTGTGCATGTATGTGTGTCACATGTTTTGCTCAGTCACTTTCCGTAGGGGCCTCGCTTAATTCCCAGACAGTGACTGATCACCGAGCCCTCACTTATTTCCACAGGCAGAAGGAACCTGTCCAGAAAAAAAACCTAAGCATGCCACCGGATAAAGGTTTAAATGGGTTTCCTGCCAATGAATTGCATTTGATAGTTGCGTGGGTGCAGCCCATGGCAGGAATCCACACAGCTCACAGGAGATCTGTGGGGCCCTGGGGTGTTGCAATGTCACTCTGTCTGGGTATGTGACAGCCAGGATGTGGGATTTGGTGATTATTTTTGGTTTGGTTCGTTTCTAGCTCAGAAGAAAGACTATATATAACATTGAGAGAGGCATAACTTCCAGATTGTCAAGGTTGGTGCTAATAGTGAGTGATATACTAATGTGTGTCCGATGGAGCCACAGGCTGCGAGAGCAGTGCTTGCCTACTGGATGAAAGGATAAATCTTCTGTTGTGTAATGGGAAAAGAAAGCTGGCGGTGTAAGTGCAGTTTTAATATTTTTTTTTTCCAGCATCGCATGTGTAATTAGGCGTTCAGTGACTTCCTCGTCTAAGGGAATGTGACTTTAATGAGAGCTGTGTAGCTAACTACTGGAGAAGAATGTTGAAAATGCAGGGGTGAGGACTGGAAGGTTAACTTGGAAGATGTATTATATATTTGGCCTTCAAACAACACAAAAGCAAACAAACACCCTCCTACCCCCCATCTGCCAACATATGAGCCCTGCAGACAGATGCGAGGCTCACACTCTCGAGCCCTTGGACATTAAGCCAGAGACGGAATGGCCGGTGGGTCTTTATCTCCTAGCATGTGCATTCTGTGTTATCATTTAAGGTGTTTCCCACAAAGGGTCTTTGTCCCAGGAGCGCAATGTCCTAGGCGTCTGAATGTGGCTCAGTCTGTGAAGTCAGCTCAGGATGTCTTGGAAACGAAAGCATAACCTTGGTGAATCCAGTTCACCATTGAGAAGAGGAGACCCAAATGTGGAGTTTATCCAAAGCACGCAGGCCATGGCCCCATCCTCA